>NC_136490.1:101471792-101504292 GCF_053919585.1 Euprymna scolopes | reverse complement strand
TATTTTCTTCGATACGTCTTTTCAAACCTGACTTTTCATGTGAACCACGTTTACTTTCGTTTTGTCAAACATGATGGTCTGTAAATAATTTAATATAACAATATTCATCATTTATATGCCGTAATTAAAGCATGCTAGGCTGTCTAGTGAAAGATTAACTGATTATAAATCCTATTTTCATTATTATTTATTTAAAAAATTAATATCTTTCTGCTTTCACCTACGAAACTAGAACGGTTTAATCCTTTGTTTATATTTGGAAAAATATGAATAAGCCCAGTAAACGCCGACATATAGGAAATAATCACGAAGCAAACAGTTGAGTAGAAAATATTTTTGCATTAAATGTGCAAGAGATAAAAACTATTCAGCTATGTGTTTATGCAAGAAAATTACAAAACAGATAAAAGTATTTATATTTGAAAAATTCGTATTTAAAACAAGGTAAGGTACGTGCATCATAAAAATCCGTGCGAATAAAAAAGAAATTATATAAAAATAAGGAAAATATATATAATTTTCACAAAATAAAAAACAGAATAAAAATTAAATACATAAGACGAGGGACTACTTGATCGCTCACTATGAAGTCATCTCTGACAAGTGCAATGTAAACAAATTATTGTTAAAATCCGGAAATATTAATGTTGTTAACTAAAAAGAATAATCGTGCCGAATCAGCATAAACATTAACAGTTATGTCAACGCCGAAATGGAGTGAAAGTGAACGAAGAATTAAAAATCAATAAATTACTAGGGGCATGGACAAGATTTAGAATAATCAAACACGTATCAATAAAAAATAATAAAAGCGAGATTTTTATAAGGGCTTACCGTTTATCAAGGCTGGAAACATGCTTGAGGATAAATGATTTATTAATATCAGCAGGCGTGTAAGATAAAACAGAGATAACTTAATTTTAATTGTTATCTGGCAGGATTTTATCATTTATCAACATAACATTTTCGTATTTCAACAATAATGTGTCCAAGGTGAACTTGTCAGAGATTATTTTAGTAGTGAGCGATAAAGTAGTCCCGTGGTAATGTGTTTCATATATGGGCAATTGTAGGAAAGAAAATGAAATGTTTCCTTTAATTAAAGGTAAACACAGAGTTAAGGAAAGAAAGACAAAAACCAACGATAAATATACCAAGGAAAGAATAGAACTCTTAATAAAGAAAACAGAATAATAAATTAACATTCAAAAGAAGTAAAAGGAAAATACCAACAAGACGACGCAAACTGATTTTAAGAAAGAAAATACGATTATAAATATGGGAGGAAATTGGGGGGGGTAAGGGGGTAATTAAAACAAATTAACCAAGAAAAAGCACAAAAGAACGAGAATACTAAGAGAATATATTGACGCTAAAAGAAGGTAGGAAAATAAGGAAAACTACAATAAAGAAATAGAGAGAAAGTGAAGAGAAGCGAATGGTAATGAATCAGTTGTAAAAAATAAAAACTAATGCAATAAAGAATAATAAAATTAACTAACGAAGCATGAAAAATGGATGAAAGAAGAAGGAACATATATTTTTGGGGGGGAGAAAAGAAAAATACAAAGAGAAAAGTAAGACGGAAAGATAAACAAACAGAGAAAATTACAAATAAATGAAATTACAAAACGATGGCATAAAGAATTTTAAAAAATAGGGAGAAAAAAAATCAACAAAAAAATAAAATTCGAAAAATAAAATAAACTAAATCTATAAAATGCATGTAAAGGTGAGAAAGATGCTAGAAAACTAAATATAGAAGCGAAACCTCCCGAAAAAGAATAAATTATTAAACGAAGTGAACAATTAAATAAAAAAGGGAAAATACCAGAAAAAAATAAAAAAATAAATTTAACCGGACCACTTAAATTAATAAAAACGCATACCGAATAGATACCTTGAAAAAAGAACTTTACGAAGAAAATAAAGAATATGGATAAAAAAGGTGAAAATGATGGAATGAAACGATATTATAGAAGGAGAACGAACGAAAGAAATCTATATTAATATGAAGAACATTAAGACAAGTAGAGGAAAGAAAGAAGAAAGATAAACGAAATTAGTTGGAGAATAATGAAGGACTATTTGAAACATGAAAACCCTCCGAGATGGAGGGGAAAAAAGAAACAATAAATTAATACAAGAATAGCACGCTAAATGAATTACAAGAAAACCATTTTAAAGATCATTAGAGGAAAAAGTAAGAACAAGCACATGATCTCAAGAAAGAAAGCGTAAAAGGGGGAAAAAGCACATGCCGAGTGAAAAAAAAATCGAATGAATAAATGAATAAATATATACAAATGCTTGATTTACCGAACGAAAAAAATGGAGAAAGAAAAAGTGAAGGTAAAAGATTACACCGTACAAAGACGGAAGAAAAACAAGAATTTGTTGGAAAAATTGGAGGGAAAAGAGCGAAAAGGAAAAAGAACAAATGAAGGAAATAAACGGAAAAGCAAAAGGAAACGAATATCAACGGGAAGAATAAAAAGAAAGAACACATGAAAGAATGTAAATGGACGAAAGCTGAAATCGTAGCCGCCCATGGCGGGATGGATTAACTTATGGGGAGGGTATAGAGCGAACAACCCACCCGCCCACTCGCTTCTTATTACCCCCTTCCCCGTCAGTGGTTCGGAATGGTGGACTATGAATGGTAAAGAGAGAACGTGCGGGTGGGGCGTACAGTAAACACTGCAGCGAATACGAAGCAACTGTAGAGATCATGGGCAGGGAGGGTGTGAACGCGGGGCAGGGATTAAAAAGCAAAAACATGAGAAAAACAAGACAACTGAATTGCGAAGTGAAAACAAGAGGAGAGAGAGGTGGTATGTTGAAGAAAACACACATACGACCCCTTTCCTTATTCCTACACATACATTTATCTATCTATCTATCTATCTATCTATCTATCTATCTATCTAGTTCTCTGTATATATATATATATATATATATATATATATATATATATATATATATATATTGCTTTTTAAAATATAATATAAATATCCACTGACACGTGTTCCATCGTCTAGACTCATCAAAGTTGGTGAATCCTGCGTGTTTCACACAAACACGCACACGCGCGCGCACACACACACTCAAACACACACATATATATATATATATATATATATATATACACAGATACACACACACATATATATGTGTGTGTGTATGTGTGTGGGGGGGTGTTTGTTTATTTTCTTATCAGTTTGTTGAAGTGGGTGCAGCATCTTAACGGATACCAAAAATAATCCCGCTATCTAAAATATTCCAACCGAAAGATTCATTTAGGATTCTGGCTCTACTTTTAAGTGCAACTTTTAAAATCTTTTTTGTGCTTGGTTCGTCAGGTATATTTGTAAGGGAGTTTTTGAAATTTTGCATTATGGATCTAGTTTTTCTCTGAAATTACGGGAATTATAGAGATTTTCTCAAGATTCCAGTTTTTTTTTTCATGTCGTATATAAGACTTTGTCGTTTCGTTATCTTTCACTTTTAGCTCCTTTTAACCCAGTATAATTGAGAACAATAACTTCTAATAGGGCTGCTTCTTTCTCCTTCCTTTCCCATATCGCAATGCCAATTTTTTAGTTTCGTCTTCTAGGTACGTAGCTGTAGGGATTGCATAATCGTGGCGGAATGTATATGACTTATTTCCGACTGGTATCTCTTCAAAACTCGCTGTTGCATTAAAGATTACACTATTATAGATTGTCTTATGTGTCACCTCGTATCGTAGAAGCTTACAGCTTGATATCAGGTGATTCACACATTCTATTTCTAGGAGGCAAAACCAGCGCTTGCCCTAATACTACTCATTTTCTTAAAAGAAATGCCAATCAAGCCTTTATATAAGGCAGCAATTATAATCCGCTCCTGATCATCATGAAGCAGAGCAGCTCTTCTTTAAGCCAATATATAGGGATGCCTTTATTTATGTAGTCCTGCGTAAAAACGCATTCTACTGGCTCGTACTTCCTATTTTAGATAGATGAATTTTTTGCGACTGTCTGGGACACTTTATGCAGCAGGATTAATATCTGATTCCTTCTCATTTGTACGACAGACTTGTACAGAATATTTAGCCAGTTCTGTGATGGACGTTGTTCTGCTGCCTCTTTTTTCGTTATGTTGGTTCAAAATATTGAGGTTGTGATGTTGGAAGCTCATCTGATATTACAAGTTACTTAGGATAGTGGCAGGATGCTGATGGTAAATCTCTGAAAGACCTATACCTCGCTGGTACACATGGCAGATACAGCATACGCAGAGACTGGTTTCTGTAAGCGATTTTGTACAGTCAATATTTCCGCGTTATAGTCTTCAGTCTCTACATGCCCATTTGTAGGCGATCGACAATGACAAAGCTGTATGTTATCACAGTTATGTTTAATGGGTTAATAGCCAGGGTATTGGTTTTCTTTGTAAGTTATATTTTTCATATGGTCCTTAAACGATGTGTATATTAACAACCAATTGTTTCATTCAGCTTGGTATACTCAATTTAATAATTCACTTCTATCTCAAATTATGTGTATTTTTCCTACTCTTTTACGGCTTTGATGACAGTAGCTTCCTTGAATGTTTTATGTTTGGATCTTGTCTATCTGTCGGTCTGTTGATGCAAGGAACAGCAGTCTCTGTCATTTTATGTGCATTTCCAGTGTATATATTTGAAATGTAACATTAGAGATTTATACCTGTAAAACAGATTCGATTTGGTTTATAGCCGGTAGAAATAGTTGCTTAGTGGTCAGAATTAAAAATAAAAAAAAGGAACTTGGCAGACGAAAGTTGACTAAACATTTTATTACAATGCATGCGAAAAATACGCATTTATCTTTTAATGGGGGTATTTTTCAAAAATTTATTATGGGTATGGACTGGGATCAAATAGTAACGATTTACGCTGGCGCTTTCAAGAGTCAAAGAAGATGAACCACCCTAAGAAGGATATGTTTTCAAGGTCTTTCTAGAAGAAATATGTGAGTATTCGAAGCTTGGGAAGTCTTGCTTCCATTCAAATTTCGATTAAGACAAATAGCTGATGCTAGTAAAGTACATGGAAAGAAACGATTTAGATAAAGGAATCGTTTGAAATGGATAGCAACAAAAGAGATGAATTCTGAGAATTAGTGGAGATTTTAGACTTAACTGTATGTAACACACCAGCTTATGATCAGCTATGTTCAATTCATAGAAGAAGTAGGAAAACATGTTGGACATACTAAAATATAGAAATGAACACATATTTGCAATCTGTTGTGAGATATTTGGGGTTGGTACATTTCACTTATAAAGTGGAATGAACAAATAACAAGAAATAACAAGAATGAAAATATTCACTATTTACCAAGTGTTAATTACGTTTTTCTTAAGAATGTGAATACTATATATAACAATAATTCTACCAGATCAACAGAAAACATTTTAAAGAAATCAGATTGATCTCATTATATATATATATATATATATATATTTATATATATATATATAATGAAATTTAGAGAAATAAAATTTAAAAAATATACTTTATATATAGATACACACACACACACACACACACACACACACACACACATATATATATATATATATATATATATATATATATATATATATATATATATATATATATATATATCAAACACGGTACTGTTTGAATATATGGTTAAGTGGCTGTTTTAATCATTTAGAACTGCTTCATAGCTTTATCATTCACTATTTTTTCCACCAAATTTCAAACAATTATTAAAGTTAATAGATTCTTTTTCTTAGCTATATTATGTAAACAAATAATTTTCATTGAGAAAACAAAAGTTATAATGAATTTGATGGTGTTCAAATCATAAAAATACGTACGAAGATTAGCGACGTTTTTTATGATTGTTTTCCACCACCAACACGTCCCTTAAGCGACTACTGTACTATTGATTCGAAAAGAGAAGTAACAAATGAAACAGAGAGAAGGAAACAATGGCAGAGAGATAAGTGTGGGAGTTTATTTAAAGCAGACGAGTGCCGTACTTAGTTGTTACATATGGGTATGTTATATTTATGGGACAAAAAATAAGGCTACAATTAAAGAAAGAAGAAGTGAATTTATTGTAAGTCTGGAAGAATCATGGAATATTCAGAAAAATTCGCGCATAAGCTTAAACATGGAAAAGTAAAGGACTAGTTGTTAAAACTGGAAAACAAAATAACTATATATTCTAGTAAAATACTATAAATGTTTACCTTAAAATATTGCAGCATTAAGCATTAAAAAAAATCCATTTATAACATTATATCATCAATTCTTAAGGCTACAATATTTTAAGTTATAAGATTTTTATATTTATTATATTTTTTACTAGAACAACTTGTCCGTTTCCTTTTCCAGTTTTAACAACTAGTAATTTACCTTTTCATGTGTGAACTTAACCCTATTACTTTTCATGCTCGCATTATATATATATATATATATATATATATATATATATATATATATATATGTATATATACATATATATATATATTTATATATATATAATGAGATTTACAGAAATTAAATTTTAAATGATATTCTCCATAAATAATCATACTTTATTGAGACTATTTTTTATGATCAATTATACTATTTCTATATTTAGTATTTTCGTCGTTATATTATTTTAATGAAAATTCAAGAAAATTAGCAAATTCCCCATATATATCAGATATGTTTCACTTTGTATTGGAAGCTTATATTTTACATTTGAAGTGGGACTATTTGAGAATTTAAGCCGGAAAAATATTCTGAATATAGATAGATATTATACACGTTATTTTGAATGTGTATGAAGTTGTTTATTTGTAGTTATTTAAGAGTGTAACAGGAATAGAAACGGTCGGCAAGAGAGAAAGAGAGGAGTTGGGACAGAGATAAACTTCTGTGAAGCAAGAAAGGGTGTGTGAAACAGAGGGAGATATTGGAAGAGTGCGGACATAGTGTTATTGTATATGAATCTTTTTCAGCATCACTTAATTTACCCTTACACAAAGAATACTGACCTATGTCGAAACAGAGGGTTTTTTGAAGATTGATTTGAGAGACGAGGCATGAACATGGTTGGATGATCGTTTCTTGGTTTAGATCCAAGAAACCACCCAGGTTGAAAAGAAAACTGTTAGAATAGAGACAGCTTTCGATAGAGTTATGGGAGAGAATGAAAGAAAAGACGGAAAGAAAGAAGGGGAGGAGAAAACTAGCCTATAAGGCGAAATATCTTAAATATACTCACCCGATACAAGAAAAAAATACAAACAAAAAGTATTTAAAATTGTTTAAAGAACCAATTTATTGGGCCAATGAGCCACGGGGATATTTAGTCACCCGTGAATTTAGTGAAAGAATGTATATGCATTAGTTAATGTTAATATGGGTACTCACTAGACGTTTTCAAACCTTCTATAATCCCAGCTTTTTCTCGAAAAGCAACCGGTGATGTTCCTTGTAGTGTTTGTGGCAACATATTTCCACAGGATTCCAATACTTCCCACTTATTTCGATACACTCTGAAAATTAATTTGCGTTATCGCAACAGTCGTTTCCTATTCATATCCTTATGGAAAAGTGTATTGCCTATCATATGAATATGAATGACACCAAGCTTTTATCAGATCCCAAATCTCTTTGAACTCACCCAATTGAGTTATCGTTAGTGTTTTCCTTCTATTTTTTCCATCCTCCTTGAACCTTCACGACTATTTGAATAGTGAGTGTCTAAGCTGGCCCTACATTTTTTTTAATTATTATTTTGATTTGCGTGATAGTTAATTACTAATTTGGAGGTTTCAGTTTTTCTCGTTCAGTATTTAATTTCCCCACGTATTATCAATATTATTAATATATTTAATGTTATTGATGTTGTTGTTATTGATGTCATAATAATAATAATAATAATAATAATAATAATAATAACAACAATAACAACAACAATAACAACAACAATAACAATAATAATTATAATAATAATAATAATAATAATAATAATAATAATAATAATAATAACAATAAAGTGTGAAAGCATATACACCTTAAAGATTGCCTTCTATGTCTTTTGGCAATGCCACGTTTTATCGCTGGTATTAGTGGCATCACTCCCGTTAAAACTCTCTGTCCTTTCGCATATTTCAAGTGGAGTTCCGGTTATTAATTTTCTCCTATGTGTTTCCATTTCCTTGACGCTTTGGTATGGTGCCAGTCGATTTTTTCACTTACAATTTATTCGATTTCAGTGTGTGTTGTTTCTTCTTTTGATTTATTCTTTTGCAGTTTTTGTATGACTAGTTAGGGTGTGTCGCTCATTTCTTTTTAAGTTGGGGTTATTTCCTTCAGATTTGTGTTGTGTTCAGCATTACTGCATATTTACTTTTTCTTTTTATTGACTCTGATTTCTCCTGGACATTTTTATAACTGTTACTTCTACTCAAACTATTAGTATTGTAGAAATCTTTTTCATGTTCTATATTCAACTCAATTCTTTTTCAGATCCCGAAATTCTGTTTCCTTTGTCTGTTACTTTGGTGTTTACACTGTTGTCAGCTCTAACGAAAAATAGACACTGGTAGATTCTGTTCCTTAACGTTTCTGAATTTTTGAAATGAGGATTTGTTACTCGGATTATTTGAATTGACGGACTGCTGTTTTCATCTTGAGTGTGATTTTCACAAGGTTTCGGTCGATGTAACCACTTTCCGAGTACTCTAATAACTTCGCCAGGGGTCTTTGCGGGCCGCTGGCGCAGTAGTTAGAGTATTTGGAAAAATCAATTGTAAAATGTGATATTGTCCTGAATGTAAAAGGTTCAATACTCAGTGTGATCGACCGAAAAATACAATTGCGAATAATTTAGAACCTCTATCCATTGATTTTATTTCTCTGTTAATATATCTATTTTAGCCACATTCTGGCATCTTCGTCATAGTTATCTTCTTTTGTCTTTCATACGAATCGTGATTGTAATTCTCACTTTTCGTTTTCTTGTCTAGTTGTATCGTGTTTCATTGTTTCCTGTAGTGTTACTGACGATGTCTCTCGCAGCGGAAATCAGTCCTTGTGCGCACTGACTTATGTATATTCCCAAGTATTTTTCATCTTTCTACAGAGTCTTCTACGTGTATCAGAACACTCCCACCATTTACCCTGTTTAATCTAAAGTATATCAGCATGGCCATACGGGCCAAATGTATTATGCATTATCATTAGAGCCTTTCTCTTCTGATTGAGATGTCTAAGTTCTAATTTGGTCCGGGGCTATACTGCCCATGGCGTTTCTTCCTTTAATTAAGTCTTTAGTGTAGAGTTTTGTTTCTAAGAGTTTCCTTGTTCTTTTAATTCCTGGGAAGTTGATGACTTTTGTTTCCAGAACCATAGTATTTGTTAGTTAATCTTCTCTCGGGTAGGCAGTTTGATACCTCTTTTTGTTTCCATTTTTCTCTTTATCATTCTCATTAACCTATGCATGCCTCTTCAAATTCCATTCCAATACCATAACTTAATATTCAGGTTGGTTTTATCAGTTCATCTAGTCTCTTTGAATTTTGCAAACAGTCTAGGATAAAAAAGATTGAATCGCAAAGTGTTAGCCACACACAATAGCCACTTCACTCATTTACATGAATTCAGAACATTATATAAAATATTGAGAATCGTCATTCAGTTATTCGATTTTCAAATTAGTGATTGTAACGTTTATGCAAATTGTCTTTGATATAAAAGTTAAAATGTTTAAGTTGAAAATCGAATGCACATTACGAAATCTCTTAAATTATTATTCATATACTTTAGAACAATAGAGACCATTTTAAATTATATTCGAAAAACACCGGTGCTGTAATTTATTTCCATTTTTTGTGTTTTAGGGTCTCTATTTAACAGCTTATCTCTTGTTTTCTATTTGATATTATAACGGAATGACTATTCTCAACAATTTTATATAATGTTCTGAATTTATGTAAATAGGTGAAGTGCTTATCATCGATCAATACATTTGTTAAAATTTATATATATATATATATATATATATATATATATATGAAAGTATAAAAGAAATCTAGACAGTTTCATTATATATATATGCATATATATATATATACATACATATATATATATATATATTGTATTGGTAGTAATTATCTGTTTGTTTAAAACAAAATATATAAGTGTGTCACCCAAAAGATTTTTCAATGTTTAGACAGAGCCAAAATAAGTGAATTTGGTTTACAAACAAATCGCTACACATAAGCATACATGTTTCAGCGATTCCCTTACTGAGTTTTCGCTGAAACATGTATGCTTATGTGTAGCCATTTGTTTGTAAACTAAATTCACTTATATATATATATATATATATATATATATATATATATATATATATATATATATATATATATATATATATATATATATATGATTAAATTCTGTCTTGATTTCTTTTTTTTTACCTTCTTTCCTTATACTTATATTGCCTTACACTCCTGGATTTGAATTTAAGTGTTTTCTAATTTTGACTTTATCGATTTTAAACAATTTACTAATTTGTATTCAGAGTTAAGTATTTCTCCTATTGTTTCCTGATCTCGATTCTTCGATCGAAATGTACCATTGATATCATCGCTAGTAATTTATTTACCTGGCTTCGATATTTTCCGACATTGTTTTTCACCTATGTAACATTGCAAATGTTACTATATAATGTTGTTTAACTCTGTAGGGAACATAAAATATTTTTTTTTACGAATCATCTATTAAAGTTTGTAATGATGTCTTTCATGCTGCTTGAAATACAAAACAACATATTAGTTATAAAAAAAAAAAAAAACTTATCAGAGGCAACTGTTAGATCGAAATTAGCTAATGTAAAAGTCCATGAACGCATATATAATGTTAATGATATTCAGAAATGGCAATCTGTAAATAGATTATGAGAATGTTATTATCAATCAATAACACATTTTTCTCCTACCAGAAGTTGCAGCTCTAGTGTGTTACATAAGAACAGATGGTAAACAGTAGATGCTCCTAAATATTTTTAGTAGTTAATAGAGGAATGCGCATGCTATGAAATACACACATAAACCGTGTTATGCAAGAACGTAGAGATGAGTCGACGTGTTTCCTGTATTGCGTTGTTCTAACACAACTGTTATTTACAATTATACTTGGAATTCTACAGAGAGCTGCATGAGAAATATATATGTTTAACACAAGTTACACTTCATGGGAAACCGGGAATCTCATGTTTCTCTATGGTTAATGAATAAATATAACGAGCACTGTTCTTTTAAAAATGTTTACGAAATATATTTCTTTTCAAAACATTTTTATAGCATTTACTTGCTGGAAATGCTGATAAGCGAGTAAGTGAAAGAAAAACACTAACGATTTAGACACAACAAAATACAACATTAGACCTTTTTTGAGATTTAACGGAAGTTATTGTTCGGTATCTTATTTTGTTTGGAATCGTTTGAGATGAATTGACATAATTTGTGTATTCATTCTTCTGCTGACTGTTTCACTTATCTCCATCATTTTTGTTTCACCATGAAGAATGCCGAGGGCTTAGTTGGTCGAAACGTGTTGAAATAACAATGAGGGCAATAATATGAAAAAAATGAATACTCAACTTGCCGTTCGAGTTTCACATTTATTATAAAAAATATATGACGATTAACTTTCATTTACGAATAACTAGAAGTGAGACCTGACGTTGCCCGATATTGAATGATTATCAACGAGTATTTCACACTCCTATATATTTATTGTCATCGAAATCCGTGAAATCGCCCGGGAGGAAGCTTCGCGTGCCTCCATGTCGTAAATTAGATCAAAATATATTTTATTCTGCATTGCACTCTAAAGAACCTACTGTTTCTTTTATAACATTATTTCATATAAACTTCTATGCAGTTAACGAGAGAAAATGAAGAAATTTACGTGCGGAGTTTGAATCTACAGACACTTTCTTTAAAACAAGAAAAAAAACACATAAATGTTCTAGTCTTATAACGTTTTTGCAGTATAGGAAAATAAATACTTGAAGAGTTTGAACCTACCACGCCATGCACAAAAAATAAACAGCTGTAGAATTGTAACGGCCCGTATTTCTATTATTCTTTCTAAGCGACGACATTGAAAAATAGCTCACCGATGATAGATAAATGAAGCCAACTGTTTCGATTATTGATATCGGCAATTATCGGGCGTATTCTGCGAGTAAACTTAACTAAGATCACTCCCAGACTTATTGTCTAAAGTTCTCTACATTTTAAAGAAAATATGTTCAGCCGTTTCGGAGTCTATAGGGCACGAGCTCAGCTACACAGACAAAGTTGCATTTATATAATTGTACAGATTTGTAGAACATTCTTTTCAAGACGGATATTAGCAAAATATATTGCATTATTTTCAACATTTACTGTTTATAACGTTATATTATACGGATTGGTTTAAATAGTGAAGTTTCGTAAACGATAAATAATCTCCTCGTGCAACTTGTATTTAATCACAATACAAAAAAAATCATAATTTTCTGGTTTGGGCTTTTATCGAACGAATACATAGTGTTCATGTTTATGCGGAAAAAGTGTTATTTTATATAACTTAACATTTAATGTCAATGTTCTTTTCTCTGTGATTTTTTGTATCCAAGTTATATTATTTATTTGCTTAAATTTTGCTTTCTGGTTGAGATGAGTTCATATTAGGGCAACTTTTTTTACATGGAAGACGTTATAAAAAATGGACCCATATTAAGCGACTGGTTTCAGAAAATGTATATTCAAAAATGCATGCTGCGAGATTCATTAACATTTTAAAATACATTTCCATGCTAAAACTGAATGTAAGCACGTGTACAAAACTAATGTGTGAATGTTTATCAGCATATTGCCTTAATAGTTACTCGATACACACAGTGATTCGTGCATAGTTTTGACTGAATGTGTAGTAATTGCATTCGCAGTAGTAGAAAATACTAGACGCCTTGACAGTCTTGTTATTCATTAGATTATAATGAACAATCTGTGAAACCATTGTAAATCCTGTGAGAACTTTTATTTACAAAAAAAGCGGCACCTCTTAATGCCTGAAAGCTACACAAAGAAAAAGTGATAATAGAACGTAAGATGATCTCAGAAACAAACCAAACATATAATGATCGTAATTGGGTAAAATTGGAGAGTATTTTATTATTTGAATATTGGGTAAACAGGCAAATTGTTTCCATTGGATTTGAAGACAACGTTAATGTTTTAACTGGAAAGCAGGCCAGCGAGAAAGAGCTTCACTTGCGGGCTGTTCACGAAGAGAAATACTGTTCATATAACTTGCGTTAAAATTTCTGAACAGATAGAGAGTGAGGAGCATTCTTGATACTGGTTGCAGCTAGGCGAGTGTTTTATGAAAGTATTGCAAGAGGAAACAATTGATTGAAGTTTAGGCAATACATAGTAATAATAATCTCACAATTTGATTTTTTTTCTCAAATCTGTTAAAGTTAATGAGCAGATTTCATGCACTTTTATATCAATTAAACTGATCGTTTTTTCACCTTTCTTAGAGCGTGTGATGGATGTTTATTTCAAACAACGAAAAGCAAAACAATATAAATTACAGAAAAGGTGTTGTATCTAATTCTTAATAGTTTCAAGTATGAAAAATGATCCTTTTCCTGTGCATGTGTCTGGATATCTTAACGTTTATAGCATGAAATATACGCTGTACAACACCATCGCTAAATAAATTATACTTTGAAATATTCAATAAAAAATATGATGAAGTCTGAGACTAAACACACACACACACACACACACACACACACACACACATATATATATATATGTATATATATATATATATATATATATATATATATATATATATATATATATATATATATATATATATTCTTGGAAAAATTAAGCAATACATCGGAGCAGCATCATATTCTAAATGTGTTTATATGAGTATAAGACTATTATTTGAACGATTCCTAGGGCAACATATTTTTTTTTATCTTAACGACGTTACGGCCATTGTCAACTCCGACTTACTTCGCGCGCGCGCGTGTGTGTGTGTTATTTCGATATCCTCAACCGGAAAGCAAATTTAAAATATACATGACGCATGTTGTTTTATTTTGTTCGGAAAAAAATGGTCACCATTCACTACTGGACAGAGATAAACAGCGGTTCTATTTTGCGACTTATAATACATTGTTCCTTCTTTTATAAACGGGGTATTTATCCAAGCAAACACCATATTATTTGAATATGAATAACGAAATCCACACCTTACGCCGCGAGACCCACACTCCTGTAATAATATTGCTTCTTTTTTGTCCGTAACCGGACCCTACAATCATATTCAGTTATTTGAGATAAGTCCATTTCCGAAACCTTATTGCTGCTAGTGGCAACAAAGCATGTTTTCGCACGGGGCAACTGATATATGTATCGTTTTATAATTATTTCAAACTAGCGTCATGCAACAACAAAAGCTAAGAAGGGGTTGTCAATTATTAGATTTTTCTAGCTGGTGTGGTTGAAAGAATAAGATTAGTATAATTTAGTGAATTAAATGTGAGATACTCGTTGTATTTATGCTCATTTTGTTCGCCAATTCCATGTAAAGATTTCGAATAGATGCCCCTAAAACTGATCGAAAGTTACATAGGTTGTGAACTCATTAAACAAAATGGAAATAGTAGTACAAATCATGGAGTAATACTCATTATCAAATTTAAGCCCCAAAATTCTGTAAATTGACGATGAGTATCCGTATGTAATACATTTTAAAATTACGCAAAACACAATCAATAGCTGGTATTCACATCTTCATAATACGTTTTATTATTTTAATGATTTTCATTGTCAAACAGAGAAATGTGGTGTAGACGTAATTTTAAGTCGTAACGGTTCCATACATGTTGTGCAGACGAAACTTTTTTATTATCTTTTTGCCTTAAGCAAGGCACAGTTTCATTTAATGTAAGGGGCTACTATCAGTGACATAAGTTGCAGGGATACTATGTAGGGAGTTGAGAATCAAGATGTCATCTTCTACATATATGTACAGTTGTGAAAGCAGGAACCCCAAAGGGAATTCCAGAAACTACACAATATATGAACATTTTATAACTGTTTTAATAGAGCAATAGGGCCCGACCATCGTGCTGTGTGTAAATTCTAATCTCGTATTTTTCGTGTAAAGTACTACAACTGTTAGTCTCTGCATATTATGTTTTGTTCTCAATAATAATACTCTTTTCTAACCCATATCAGTGCCCGTGTTTCCCTTACTGAGTTTTCTGAGCTACGACAATAACACCACTGTCAGAATAAAAGCCTGACTTATTCAATTTCTCCTTCTTGCAAGTACAGGATTTTAGAAAGAATTAAAATTATGTTGACATCAGAATTGATCTTTAATTACTTTAATTAAATTAGAACCGAATTGCTGGTTGTTTGAAAGGAGAATGAGACAAACAATCTCTTCATAATAATCGACATATGATCCGCACAAAAAACATTAATTTCGGCGTGCAATTGCTTTATGATGCTTGAGACTTGTTAAACAATAATAGTAATTATAACAGAACTGAGACAATAAATATTTCACCATGATATTACCTAAAACCATACATTTCTTTTGTTGCCAGAAGGGACGATTCAATAGCGATATTGCATTTTAGATGTTTGTAAGAAATCCTAGTTGTAACACGGATGCCACGCTCTAATAAGAGTGAAGAAATGTTAACATCGGTTTACTTTGAGTAGCCTCGTAACGTATATGCTTTATTTTCTTCTTTAGATCCTAGAATCAATGAGAAATATTTCTTACAATGAGAAGCTAATTTATGTATTTCTTTGTCGGAAGCAATCGATCTCACACAGATTGTCGATTAGTTTGGGGTCTTGATGGAGCATCATTTCCATGCCCTTTACACCAAGTAGATTATTTTTTCTAGGCATATTTAGATAAATAATAAACTAAACAGCAATTTTATCTAAAACTGTAAGAGGTAAATACACACAGCTTATGCATATTTGTTTTATAAATACATATATATAGATTATGAACAATGCATTTCATACGCTGTCATTGTGATTAAATAAATCCAATAGAAAAAAGTTAGGCCTTACTTTATTCTATCTAAGAATGGTAAATATAGTCTACATAAATATGAGAGTATAATAACTCCTATATCTACAACTACTGCAAATAATAATGAGAAGAATAGGAAGTAGAAGTTTTTATCTAATACTGTTCTTCAAGTAATTGCCTGCATTTTTGAGATGATGTGTTTTCATTGATTGAGATTGTCGGACTGACTTCCTCATCTTGGTTGTTATAGTCACAAAGTTTCGGCCGTTTTTGCCCTCCGGCCATTATCAGGTGTTTATTTTCGAATAAAAATACATACAAATGCTAATGAAAGTGGAGACTAACATTTAATGCACTCTTACACTCAACTCATACATAATTGTTATTTTGAAAAAAAAAATAATCTGATATTTTTATCAATGGTATTAATAGACATTTTGAAATGTAGGTTTTCTTTTCTCGTATACAGGAATTTACGGGATAAAGTGAAGATGTGTATGAAAGTAATGTCCACAATGATAACAACTTTCAGAAGAAAAATGAACTGACTCTGAAAAAATAATACAATTTTTGCATAATTATTGTTGTGGGTTTAATTAACCGTTTATGGATATTAATTGTTCTGGGTCCAATTAATCATTCATGGTGAGTCATTTCTTTTTTCACGATTAAATAATCTATAGCTGTTTCGTTGTTAAATATATAAGAGAAGAGAAACCTATGAACTGAGAAAAATGCTACGTAAATTGCTATATTCTCTTCGCGTAGACTTTAACACTAACTAGTTTTAAATGTTCACTGTTTCTATCTGCAATATTCTGGACTATAGTCAACCGAATGTTCCATATTTTCCCAGTTCACTTCAAGCATAAACCTAAACAAGGATTAATGAGATTCTCATAATAGTCCGGATCGCGTTTCCATCCGATGAAGCAATATTTCCGCTGTAACTATACCGAAATAAATAGATCAATTTATCGATTTGACAGGGTAGAAATTACTGCATCCAACCGTTTAAGTAATCAGGATGAGCCGCGATCATATTTGCTCTTGTGTAAACACACGAGCATTAAATAACAAAAATATAAAAATAAACCGTCGATAATCCCTGTGATTAGACATGATCAAACATTAATTAATTTTTTTTATATATTTATAAACACAGAACAATATATATATATATATATATATATATATATATATATATATATATATAGACAGATAGATAGATAGATAGATAGATATGGATACATATATGTCTCTATTGCCCCCATATATTTTAACTTCTTTCTACCTTTATTATCAACAACCCTCCATACTGGCGAAAACACATGATCTATCTCCGTCTAATATATCAGATAATGACTCTTGCTTTTTAAAGATATATAAATCTGATTTCTCAACTCTCGAATTTGATTTCGATTTCTGTGCCATATCGAAGTTTCATCATTCCTTTTGCTGATTTGTTGATAGTAGAGATTTTCTTTACTCTGTGTAAAGATTTTACAATTTACACAGACATACATATATGTATATATATATATATATATATATATATATATGCACACACACACACACACACACACACACACACATATATATATATATATATATATATATATATATATAAGTATAGTAATTTATAAAATATATATGGCGATTAAGCTACACTGAATATTCGGCGTTTCATCCACTCCAGGATTCCTCAGCTTTATGCGCATAAGCCTGAGGAAACCTAGACTGGGTGACACGCCGAATATTCAGTGTAGCTTAATCGCCATATATATTTTATAAATTACTAACTAGCTGTACCTACGTATTGAGCATTTTTGAAGTAAATACTTAAAGTTTACGGATAAATCTATACTTTCCTATATTAATTTTATGTGAGTAAATGAAGTAGTGATATATATATTTATATATATATATATATATATATATATATATATATATATATATATATATATATATATATATATATAGTGTAGGGCAGAAATAGCAGGTGCTTTCGCAATTTTTCGTTACTGAAAATGGATATCAGATAATAAAAATTCATATTCTACACTTGACTTTATAAATTCGCAATTGTTTTTAAATCGACAAATAAATATCTCAAATTAAATAAAACTTATATTTCATGATTTATTATAAACGCCTGTTATTATATTTTTCTTGCATATTCATTGTCAACAGGTCGGTTTTGTGTTCACATATGTACATCTATCTGATTAGCTATTACTCTATCTATCCATCTATCTATGCATCTATCTATCCATCTATCTATATATGCATATACGTGTATATAAAGATATATACATATGTATATATATATATGTATATCACTATATAACTATATATATATATAACTATAACTATATATATATGTGTATAGGTATATATATATATATATATATATATATATATATATATATATATATATATATATATATAATTTTAATTCGACCGTTTTGGATTTTACCATTCTTGCATTTTTTACTCTTCATCGGACTATCCATTCATGTGAAATCTTTTTATCATTTTTCTTTTACCTCCTATTCCCCTTACCTCACCTTTTTTTACCAAGTAAGATCTGTGACTTACTTGTAGTTTCATTAAATACTTTTATATGCAAAATCTGATCCAGCATTTTGCTAATTCCTGCCCTCTGATGAGAAGGAGGGCATTTCTTCGAAACTCCGCGGATTAAGGACTATCCAATTATCTTGTGCGTCCTTTTTTAAAATGTAAATATGTTTTAACTCTTTTTCAAGATGTCTTTTAGCATGTTTTCTTAATCATTTGTTCATATATATATATATATATATATATATATATATATATACAAAGACAGAGACCTGTAGAAAGCTAGTTTGATATTAAAGCAGAATGATGTACATGTATAAACGCAAGAACGAACTGGCGATGACAAATAAGCGAAAAACATATTGTTTTCCATTGGTTTACCTTAGCATGGTTAAAGCAATTCTGTATGCAGACAACAAAAGCCAATGTAAAAGATTAGTTAAATAAAGGAAACCCATTTTAATTAGCAAAATAAAACCATGCTAAGAAAATATTTTTATACAGAGTATGATGAGGTTATCATAAAATGTAAAGAATTTGTAGGTAAGGTTACCACTTTTGCATGAAATAAGATTAAACCAAAAAAATGTGAAACCCATTTGATCTAGCATCTATTTTTTTAAACTCCCCATGATCGTTTTATTCTTGTAATACATCTAATATGAATATATACAGATAAATGTATGGCTCATATGAAGAAGTATTATTGAGCCCGTATAAATAATACGCATTCCAACATTCAAATATGTTTTATTTCTATGTTATTGAATGTTATTCATTTAACAGTATATAAATAATAGGTGATACAATTCTTTAGGAAACAATTCCGTTCATAGGTTCCAAATGAATTAACTTTGGCTGGCTTCCTTTTGTCGAAACAATCATTCTATTTCCATTCTATAATACTATTTTGATTAGTATTTATTCAACAAACATATATTTAGTGTTTCCTATTAATAAAATGATGCAATATACCTATTTCTTACTGGTGAAAATATAATTGACCTTTTTTATTATTCTTTTTTTGTATATATTAGACATTGGGGCGTGTCCTCATCATGCGTTTTTTATTCAATTTTAACCCCAAACATGGCACAGTGCTACTTTGAAGTAGAAAGCTACTATCGGGGATATAAGTTGCAGTAATGTTACGAAGGGGGATGAACAGCAAGATGTCGGTTAAGATTACTCTTGAACTTCTGCATGTCAGTACAGCTGGGAAAGCAAAACCCTAGAAGGGAATTCCAAGTCTAGCAGTTCTGGGGAAGAAAATATTTGAGATATCTACTGTGTAGGGGAGAGATTTAACTGATTGCCATGTTTGTCCGAGGTATCCACGTCGAAGGAGGTGTAAGTTCTCAGAGCATTAACCATTAAAATACATGTAGACAAGTTAGAGGGATGCCATATATTTCGTTGGGACAGAGGCTTAAGCTTAGATGATACTTGAGGACATATAAGATTGGCGACTCTCTTTTTTTGAAACCTGTCTAGGAGTGTGAGACCAGTAGCAGATACACCAGCCCAAATTTGTCAACATTACTCCATACATGGGCGAAACGTGACCTTATAGAGATACAGGATACTTTCAGGCTTAAGTATTTTCTAACAAGCTAGAGAGAGAATACTTTTATTCGCAGCGGCTTTGGCAACGCTTTCATTATATCCGTTCCAACTCATGTTAACTGTGAACATAAGGCCGAGGAGGTTTAAAGAAATACTCTCAGGTAATGTGTCTTTGGCCATTCTATTAATGGTAGAGAAGGTTTCGTGTAATTATTGAAGGAAACAAGATTAGTCTTAGCAGTATTGAATGTGCTCATCCATTTTTAACCCCGTTCTACTGCAGATCGGAAGTCTTCCGCTACTGTTACTTAGCCCAGAGGTTACAGATTCTGTAATCTTGCTAGTGTAAACATATGTCTTAGAACCTTTATGTGTCCTGTACTTGTTCTATTTTCGAAACGTAGTTTAGTATATGATTCAGTGTATATGCACATATGTTTTTGACAGTGTATATTTAAGCATGTCGCTATTAACAGAATTATGGTGTGAGAGTGAAACAAATCAATATGGTGAGAAAGGCAAAAAATTGAACACTTGGCTGCATTCTTTCTATTTACTCGCTAGTATTATTAATACGTTTCTGTCTTTCATGGCAGAAGCGCAAATATGCCTAATAAATGTAAACGGTAAGGCTAGATGAAAGAACATATATGAACGTGTTGTTCACGACGCAAATACACCCCATTTTTTATAATAATAATAACACACACACACACACAAAAAGATTGATTACAATTTTCACTCCGTATAAAAACGGAACCAAGAATGTAAAACACGAAGCACTTACGAGAGTATTGAATTAAAAAAAGCACAACAGTAAAAACCATCGTTCTTAAAGCAGCTTGATAGGCTGTTTTGTATCCATAGAAATATGTTGGGCATTACTTAGTTTTAATACTCTATATTATATATAAACCAATCAGCTGATATCTACATAATTAAACGTACGAATTAATTGTACGTTAAACACCGTCATATTTCTATTCAAACGGTTTACTCTTTTGTTTTTATCAATGATGCAACATGCGCTAATTGTATAGTGGCGTACATGGAATTAGTTATTATATGTTTTATTTGTACAAATATATTAATCTAGTGTATTATTAATTACTAATTATTGTTATTCATTGTTATTTTATTCATTTGCCCATTAATATATATATATATATATATATATATATATATATAGTCTAAATGAAGAATGCAGTTTAAATTCCCGGATGGAAAAAAAATATTAACTTTAACCTATCGCAGACTTAGCACCTACATAATCCGACTTTTAAAATGTCTATAATTACCAAAGAGAATTCATTTATATAAGGAAGAAAAAAAAAAAAGAAAAAAGCCTTTATTAAAATTATTAAATAGAAATAGACTTAGCATTTCTAAAAGCCGAAACGTAAAACATAATGCTAAAAGTCTAAAACTTTATATCTTTTCTTTATGCCATTGTTGATAGATGGCGTGGAGAAATACGAACTGCCATTGAAATATAAGTTTTTCCCAAAAACATATTTTCGACCGTAGATTTGGTCTTTATCGATGTAATAATAGGAAATGTGTGTATATGAAATTAAAACGTGTATTGAACCCTTATAGATGCATATATGTACGCAAATAATATATACACACGATACATATACACATTTAAAGTAAAAATAAAACAATAAACAAAGACAAAAACGGTCATTTCATTTCATATACCTCTGATGTTACAATGCTGTTCATGCTTTAAACAATGGCGGTTCGACATTGTATTTAGAAGGAGAAATTATTTTTGATGCCAACAGCAATATTTTCCTTCGAAAAAAAATGTATATCTGAACGAATACATTAGTACAGTTATGAAAGCCGGTCACTGCAAGGGAGTTCTAAATCTAACAGTTCTGCGAAGGAAGCTATTAGAGTAGAAGGCCCTCTTAAATCTAGCATTCTCCACTCTGTAGTGGTGGGGTTTTTCGATGATATTTACGTCGAGGGTCTACAAGGGATTTTAGTTCGCTGACGCATCTACCATTAAAATACATTTAGTACAGGTAGAATAATGCAGTATTTCGTCGATGGGAGAGAAACTGAAGTCTACAGGACTGTTCAGGACCTATAACGTTTGCGACTAAACCCTGTCCAGGAGCGAAAGACTAGTAGCAGATTCATTAGCCTAAATATGACAAAAATATTATATACAATTGCTAATGGTGGCCTTTTACATGTACAGGATACTTTCAGGCGTAACTAGCTTTCTAGCACGTTAGGGAGAGCACACCTTTCTCGCAACGGACCTGTTAATATTCTCATAGTCTTTGTGAGCGTTAAGCAGAGGACTTTGAAAGGAGTACTTTTAGATAATGTATCTTTAGCCGTAGCTATTAGCGGTGAAGAAGGATTATTATAATTATTGACATTAGTGTTGGGACGATAAATCGGAATCGGAATCGAAAAACTCGTAATATTTAGTGGTATTTGGATCGGTATTGGAATCGGGAAAATTGGTGCCTATTTACCGATGCCAAAACGATTGTTTTCATTGTCTTTATTTTTGTTTGACTTTTTAAAATCAAAATCTTCCATTGCTAGTAATTATCATAAAATAATAAATGTATATTGATTTTAAAATACTAGTAAAGCTAAAATCGATAGATCATCCCCTAGAAGTGTATATTGACGTTTAGGAAAATTGTTGCATAGTAAACATGTGTGCGTTATTTTTTTTTATGAAAACCAGGGGAAATAACAATGTTATACTTAAATAACTACATTTATAAAGAATGGGAATCAGAATCGGTAATTGTTGGTATCGTCCCATCAGTAAGTTATATATATATATATATATATATATATATATATATATATATATATATATATATACATATATATGTGTGTGTGTGTGTGTGCGGGTGTGTGCGTGTATTTAATATATATATATATATGTATAAGGAATGAAAAAATGTACCAGCGGTGGTTGAAGTTATGTTTAAAGAAAAAATAGAAAAAACCGAATGAAATTATTAAAAAATCAACGTTTCGTCCTTGTCTCAGAGGACATCTTCAGGATAATTGAAATAAAAATGTGATAACAGAAAAAGTCATAGATCGTGCGAAAAAAGACAGTTTTTTAAAATCCAACCCATGTCGGGAAAGGACGAATATGTGTGCGTATGGGAAGGTTGTTTGATGTCTATATATACAATTTTAAAATGCATTTAAAATAAATATGTACATTTTTTTTTTCTTTTTTTTGCTTTTCTCTTCTGCGAAACTACTCATTTTCCTGAAACATTCAAAGAAAAACGGCTAGCCAGGATCCACTCTGATACCTTGCTCTTTGATTATTATTTTCCCTATGCTAGGGGTTAAATGGTAGAAGCCTTTTCTTTGCGTAATAGTATTAGTATTCAAAATTAGTGCTGATTCTAAAAGTCTTCTTTTAGCTCTATCTATCACGTATTTAATAATTTTCGCTTGATCTAAATTAAATGAGTGATCGTGTTCTGCACAATGGCAAAAGAGTGTATTTAGGGCGTTACCATTCCTCATATCTCTTCTGTGCTCGTTAAGTCTTAATTTCAATTTTCGTTGTGTTTCACCTATGTACGCTTGTTGACAGTTGTTACATGGGATGGAATATATACCGGCATCGGATGTGAGGGTTTTGGGAGAGTGCTTGGTAGTTTTTAATGTCTGTTTTATGGTTGAGGAAGTTGTTTGTATCAGGTGAAAACCAAGTCTATTAAGAGTGTCGTAGATTTTTGTGTTTTTGGTGTGGGTGGGAATGAAAAGATGTCTGTTTAATAGTGAGGTATCTGTTTTATTTTTCTGTGTGTTTATGTTATAGTGTATTTTCGTAGCTTTTTTCTTTGCGTAAGAAATGAAATAGGATGGATATTGTAGTTTTCTTAAAACATTCGTAATATATTGAAATTCATCATTAAGATATTGGGGACTGCATATTCTAAAGGCACGTAAGAAAAAACCTATAATCATGCCCGTCTTTATTTTATCATTGTGGTGTGAGTAGTAATGAATATAGTCGTTTTTGTGTGTGGTCTTTCTATGTACTTTGAAACTCAGATCAGTTTCTGATCTGATGAGGAATATGTCTAGAAAAGCTAGGGAGTGGTCTTGTTCGGATTCATGTGTAAAATTTATAGATGGTTCCACTGAATTTAATTTATTTCTAATTTGTTCTATTTGTGTGTTTTTAGGGAGAAAAATAAGAATGTCATCTATATATCTAAAATATGTGGAGTTTTTAGGAAGGCTGTGTTTAAAAGAGTTGGTTTCTAAGAATTCTAAGAATAAGCAGGCTAGTACACCACTAAGGGGGTTACCCATAGGGAGTCCAAATTTCTGTCTATAGTAAGAATTATTAAATTGAAAGAAGGTTCTATCAGTGATGAGTTTTATAATTTGTATTAGTGTATCTGAGGAAAAAGGTAGGTCGGCTTTAATTTTGATTAAGTGCTTGTGGAGTAGATTAAGGCATTTTTTGATTGGAATAATTATGTCTAAACTATGCATGGTTTTATTTTGCATGTCCATATTTTTTATTCTATTTAGGAGGTCACCAGAGTTTTTGATATGTGAAGTGCTGATGGTGCCCATTAGTGGAGTTAAAATTTGGGCAATAGCTCGTGCTAATTTATGGGTGACGCTTCCAATGTTTGATATTATAGGTCTCATAGGGACGTTCTCTTTATGTATTTTTGGGAGGCCGTATAATATAGGAATAGTGGGGTGGTATTCTATGTTATTTATCCATTTTTTATCATTTCCGATAAGTTTCTTTACGGATTTATTAAAAGTATCGAAATCTTTTTCTATTGATTTTAAATCTATCAGAGTGTATATATCTCCGTCTGCCAATAGTGTGTGCATTTTCTTTAGATATAGGTCTTTATCTATTATAACTATACCCCCTCCTTTATCGGCTTGTGAAATAATAATGTCTTTATTTTTTGTTAAAAGTTTTAAGGCATCAATGTATCTTTTTGGTAGTGCTAATTCTTGAGGTTGGGTAGTTGTTAAAGCTATTATCCCTTGTATGAAGCCTTTAGTAAAATCAGAGTCCTCTTGTCTATAATTTTTTAGGGTTGTGTTAGTAGTGATTTTCGAATGCTTGCCGGTAGCGAATTTAAGACCGAAACTGAGAGCTTCAGTTTCAATGTCCGAGAGTGGTTTAGAAGTAAGGTTTAGAATAAGGTCTGGACGTCCCAAAGTTTTCCATTTGCTGTTTTTTATCAATTTCGCAAGTTTGTTATTCAATTTAAAGTTATGGCGTGTGTTAAATTTTTTTGATAGATCTGTAAATGTTCTTAATTGATCTGGGTGTTTTCTTGTAATTTTGTTGATAATCAGCAATTAAAGCCGACCTACATTTTTCCTCAGACACACTAATACAAATTATAAAACTCATCACTGATAGAACCTTCTTTCAATTTAATAATTCTTACTATAGACAGAAATTTGGACTCCCTATGGGTAACCCCCTTAGTGGTGTACTAGCCTGCTTATTCTTAGAATTCTTAGAAACCAACTCTTTTAAACACAGCCTTCCTAAAAACTCCACATATTTTAGATATATAGATGACATTCTTATTTTTCTCCCTAAAAACACACAAATAGAACAAATTAGAAACAAATTAAATTCAGTGGAACCATCTATAAATTTTACACATGAATCCGAACAAGACCACTCCCTAGCTTTTCTAGACATATTCCTCATCAGATCAGAAACTGATCTGAGTTTCAAAGTACATAGAAAGACCACACACAAAAACGACTATATTCATTACTACTCACACCACAATGATAAAATAAAGACGGGCATGATTATAGGTTTTTTCTTACGTGCCTTTAGAATATGCAGTCCCCAATATCTTAATGATGAATTTCAATATATTACGAATGTTTTAAGAAAACTACAATATCCATCCTATTTCATTTCTTACGCAAAGAAAAAAGCTACGAAAATACACTATAACATAAACACACAGAAAAATAAAACAGATACCTCACTATTAAACAGACATCTTTTCATTCCCACCCACACCAAAAACACAAAAATCTACGACACTCTTAATAGACTTGGTTTTCACCTGATACAAACAACTTCCTCAACCATAAAACAGACATTAAAAACTACCAAGCACTCTCCCAAAACCCTCACATCCGATGCCGGTATATATTCCATTCCATGTAACAACTGTCAACAAGCGTACATAGGTGAAACACAACGAAAATTGAAATTAAGACTTAACGAGCACAGAAGAGATATGAGGAATGGTAACGCCCTAAATGCACTCTTTTGCCATTGTGCAGAACACGATCACTCATTTAATTTAGATCAAGCGAAAATTATTAAATACGTGATAGATAGAGCTAAAAGAAGACTTTTAGAATCAGCACTAATTTTGAATACTAATACTATTACGCAAAGAAAAGGCTTCTACCATTTAACCCCTAGCATAGGGAAAATAATAATCAAAGAGCAAGGTATCAGAGTGGATCCTGGCTAGCCGTTTTTCTTTGAATGTTTCAGGAAAATGAGTAGTTTCGCAGAAGAGAAAAGCAAAAAAAAGAAAAAAAAATGTACATATTTATTTTAAATGCATTTTAAAATTGTATATATAGACATCAAACAACCTTCCCATACGCACACATATTCGTCCTTTCCCGACATGGGCTGGATTTTAAAAAACTGTCTTTTTTCGCACGATCTATGACTTTTTCTTTTATCACATTTTTATTTCAATTATCCTGAAGATGTCCTCTGAGACAAGGACGAAACGTGGATTTTTTAATAATTTCATTCGGTTTTTTCTATTTTTTCTTTAAACATATATATATATATATATATATATATATATATATATATATATATATATATATATATACATGAATAGATGGAGCAAAATAGAGTGAATAAGAGATTGAAACAATGTACGTTGCCATGTTGTTGATTATATGCGCATGTTTGCAGGGTTTTAAATTATTTTTTTTTTTTTTTACATTTGTACTCAATAAAAGGTGATGATTTTTATTGTTGATCAAGAAACTACAGCCATAGGAAGTTTATAACAGAATATAAAATTTAGCAGTTATGTTTATTTAAAAAAATAAATAAATCCTGTCCTCATAAAAAGTTAAACTTTATGGATATTAGTTAAGTGATACGAAATTGCATATCACATGCTTATTAGCATAATGAACTGTAACTGATAGAGGACACATAAGCACACGCATTTCGCACGGATATTGATGTAATAAGTTCTACCGTTCATTAAAGCATTTAGTGCGTTTTTACAGTGTCAATAAATTATTATCAGTTTAACGTTTCAATATTGTGGCAAAACTCATGTTCATGCTTATATATTTTTCGAACTCACGTTTATGTTATTTAAGGGGTTTTGGTGTCATTTAATGCTACTCGGAAGAAACGTATAAAAGTTGATTTCGACTTACCAATCGGACCATACATCATTATCTATTCAGTATTTCTTGAATGTGTTTCACATGCCTGGGTATTTTCAAAAAAAAATTGTTGTAATTTATATGAAGAGACACATCAACGCAGTAGGTTGCGCTATATGCATAGCATAAAATTATCTTTTCTATGTTCGCGTTCTCTCTCTCTCTCTCTCTCTCTCTCTCTCTCTCTATATATATATATATATATATATATATATATATATATATATATATATATATCCCTAAGACTTTTTTTTTTGTGGGTGGTGTGTGTGTATGTGTGTATGGATATTTATATTAATCTCCTTTTTTATTTATTTAAAAAGAAAATGCAATATAAGGATCGTGGAATTGTATTCATCTGGAAAAGATCTAGCTTATTGGCCTATTCTTTTAAACAATTATTTCAATATTAGATTTTTCGAATTTCTAAGGGAATGGCCAGCTTCAGTTTACTATTACCTGTAATTATATGAATCCAGATATTCTACCTGATGTATACTCGCGTAATATTTGCGTACACACAAAACGCTTTCTCTCTCTCTCTCTCTCTCTCTCTCTCTCTCTCTCTCTTCATATATATATATATATATATATATATATATATGTATTCATGAATTCGCATATATTTTTGTTTAAATATGTTACATACCAAACTCCTTTGTCACTTTCAGGTTTACATACATGAAACTAAATATATAGATTATTGAAACCTATGCGAATCTTTATATTTGGGTTTTAGTCAAGTAAAATCAGTGCAAAAGTGTAAAATTTAAAAAAAATGTAATTTTCCAGGTGAAGGCCGAACGAGTGCATTACGAATATGCATTCGGAACGTAATAGCTATTCGTTTCTGTTCTCATCTAATGCGTTGCAACAAATATGTCTTCATAGCTCAAGCATAAACGTCAAAAGATTTTAAAAAATCGTAAGCTGAACGTTTTATTTCAATTCTCGGGATGGCGCAGGAGTTATTTTAAAAAAAAAATAGAAACTTTTTTCAGTCATTATCATATATTGGGTGCCATATTAGTTAATAATAAATACGAAATCTGCATTAATCCATATATAATATTAAACAGTATTCTACGATTAGGCAATGTTGGGAGGCATTCTAGTATCTATTTATCTATCTATCTATCTATCTATCTATCTATCTATCTTTCTATCTATCTATCTATCTATCAATCTATCTAACCTTCTACATTCCTCAAAATGTGGGGTTTGTATATTGATATTCATTTAGAAAACATTCATTTTATTTTATATTTTTATTACATTTTTAAATTTTTTTCGGTTAAGAAATACAACTTATATAAAAAAAAACTTTTCCGAGACATTGAAATAAAACTACTAAGCATATAGTTATGAAGTATATTATTGTTTTTATTAAGTAATTTATTTTTACGTGCATTTAGTTATGTATTCAATATTAGAGAATTGAAAATCGTCTTTTTTTTCTCCGGGATTGTATAAAGTAGTGTTTTATCAAGTTACGCTAATTCCTGGTCGTCAATTGAGCGTTGATAATTTTAAATGCCTCATGAGAGGCGGAAATATGTATCTATTTGCTTTTTCCATATGGTTGAAACTAAAAATTAAACCATGATTTAGAGCTATTTTTGAAAATTTATAGTCATTCACTATTTCGAATTGCGGAAATCGGTAAGCAATTTTGCTCTAATCTCTTAGCAATTTGTGTACACATTTTATTTAATTTTACAAATGTTTTTAGTTATAGATCAAACGTACTATTTTAATATCAAATAAACCCCCAGAACGTCTAAAAATGCCCGATTCTACTTCATAAAACTGCCATAGTTATTTATGTGCACTAGTTTATATGGCGTATGAATATGTGTATTACGTTTCATAACTTAAGATATTCATGAACATGTAGAAATGTATAGACAGTAATAACAGCTTCATATATGTCGAGTTAAAACGTTGTCTATATTACATCTATTTCTCTATTTGTCTCGCTCTCTGTTTAAACACACATTGAATATATATATATATATATATATATATATATATATATATATATATATATATACGTAGATTCAAGGAGGGAGAGAGATAGAGAGAGAAAGAGTAGGAGAGAGAAAGAGAGAGTAAATAGGATATTCACTAATTGAACTGATAGTCGTGTTAGTTTTTGATAGATTTTGATATATTTCAAATATTTGAAAACTAAGGTAATGTATTTGCTGTATTTTTTAAACAAGAGATTCCAAAATTGTTCTATGCCAATTAATAATTAAAATGAAGTATTACTAACATTGTTAATGTGTTCTTATACTTTAACGTATTTTCTTGCGTAAACGTTTATTAAGATTTCTCATAGGAAAACTTGAATTTTACAATTTGCTATATTCGACGAATGTTTTACGTCTGTTTAATTTTAATGTACTTCAATTTAAGTTACGCAACGATGAACGTTGCCAGTACTAAATGGGTGATAATTTGGAACTTCAGGGTGATGTTTGTGCTCTCTGCTTATCTCAGCATTGTTTTCAGTCGTCATGTACGTCTCTTTACCACAGGACTCAAGCAGTGCAGATCTAGGAGAGGTGTGGTTGGAGATTGCGCAACCCATTCCACAAAATTACACGCGCAGCTTCCCATTTGTCTTTTGAGATTGCACGGGGGCATTCATTCACTTCAATTTATCACAACTATATATAGACGCAAAATTCACTAATATTTTTTTTAATTAATAGATGATTGGTAAACCATCCTCAAACGGTTTCACTATCATCAAAAATAAGAATTCAGAAAGTACTACATGTGTCGATATTGTGATCGTCACTAGGAAACCGTATTGATTCGTAAATATACTTAGGAATACATCGTGATCTGTGTTAGTAAAAATAGTTTTACCCAAATTTAATTGTATTGACATCGAAAGAGAACAAGAAATAGAAGCGCAGCATCTGAAGAACAGATGGTATTTATTTGCTCCCCCACTGAGCAAATTAGGCACAAGGCCGTTTTTAATGTGAGGTAAAAACCAGCTCCCCTAAAAGGGGTCACTCTGGTTACCAAAAATAATAATTGTCCCAGTATAGAGGGTTGATATTTATTTGCTGCCCACATCAGCAAAATGTGGCACAAGGCCGGAAAGTGGGAACCCCGCAGGCTCCCCTAAAGGAGGGGCACTCCTGCAATTTTAAAAATTGCCTGAGTAACCCCGTCGGCATTCCCCGGTCGGGGCGCCTCAGGCAGCAAGCAATAAACTTGCCCCACCGGAAAGCCCGGTGGCAAGGCCTGGGAGGGTGGACCTCCTAGGTATTACCCAGGCGATTGTCCCAGTATAGAGGGTTTCCCCTCCATTGACTGGTACAAATTATCTTAAGTGCAGTATCTGCCGGAACAGATGGTATTTATTTGCTCCCCCACCGAGCAAATTAGGCACAAGGCCGATTTTTAATGTGAGGAGTGAAGGGAGGGGGAAGAGGAAAAGGGGACCAGCTCCCGAGAGGTGGGGAATGAGAGCTGGTTAAAGGTCAGGCATGTGGGGTTGCCCCCACATCTGGTCTTTGCTAGTCATAGCTAGTCTTAGCTAGTCATAGCTTGTAGTATCTGCCGGGACAGATACTACACTTTGATCTTGTCCCGAAGGCCAAGGAGTACCCAAATTTAATTGTATTGACATTTCTAAATGTCCAAACGCTGCAATAGATAATGCCAATAACCGACGATATTTTGAAATGCTAGAAGCCTTACTTAATAACCGTAAATAATGAAAGCGATTGTATTAAAAAGATCAACAAATCCACCCGTATAATTATGGAGGTGTTTTCATTGTGGTACGACAAAAAAATGCATACTATTCATAATTTACTTGAATATATTCATGTCATCCATTTACTATTTTTATTTTTCAATTATTGTTATGACTTTAAAATAAACATCGTGCCATTATTATTTATATGCGAGTCTGCGTAAACATATGACACAGATATATTTAAATATCTACTTATATAAACATTTTTATTTTGATAGATTATATATACAACTATCTTTGAAATAGGGTCCTTAAATTGCAAACATAGACGAAAGTCATTCGTTTGAAACCTGGTGATTATGCAATATATGACTTAACATATAAATTAAAAACAAATAGCAAACGGTTAAAAATAAGGCCTGCCCCGATTCACGTATATATGGAAAAAATATTGTTGGTGCATGGTATATAAACAAGCGCTATATTTAAAATAAGGAAGATAGTACATGAGGTGTCAGGAAAGTAAGAAAAAGAGAAGTACAGAATAATTTAACAGATAGATAACTTTCCAAAAGCAATCGTAATATCTTCGTAGATGAACAGCCCCTGCTTATATATTGTTGTTGGATTTTCTTGCCATGAATGCTAGTTTCATTTGAATGTTTACCTAAAATATATTAAGTATATATGCCAAGTATTTATTATTATTTTTATTAAAAAGTATCCATGATCCAATTCTCAAAGTAATGCGCATATACATTATCCAATTAATGCGTATACAGATGATCTTATGTACACGTTCTCAATATAATGCGTATATACATATAGTAAATAGAATTTTTTTTTTTACACAGTGATTACCACTTATCAAGGCCCGGAAGCCACTTAGGGATAAGGGTTATTGCAAGTACATTACGTTAGTGAGGAGATTTGCAGAAATGTTTACTTAAGGGGGCGGTTCATTAGAAATTTGTTAACATTGGACTTGAAGACATCCAAGTTGTAGT
>NC_136490.1:101396792-101466792 GCF_053919585.1 Euprymna scolopes | reverse complement strand
CGAAGTTGTTTGGAACAGTTATAAGAAAAGGATTCCTGTTGCTTATAGTTTGGAAACATCACTGCTATTCATTATGTAATTGTCAGTACAGCACTAATTAAAACTTTGCAACGTAAATTTACTACAACTAAGCCTGGGATTTTATTTCAAAATATGTGCACACAAGAATGAGCGCAACTTTGGCACATATTATAGTTTGTTTTCTGTTTTTGTCTAACAAAATATATGAAGATAATGTATGTTACTTGGTTCTTTTGCGAATCTCGAACTTTCGTCTCTCTAACTTACTTTGGTAAATGAGTTTGTATAAAGGTCATATGATTTCTTTGTTTTTCACACATTTCACGCTTTTAAACTTTTTTTTTTAGTTGTTGTTGCTTTGTTTTTATCCCCGGACTTAATCTATAACAACTGCAAGGCCCCCGCCCTATTGCTTCCTGTAGCGCGAAATAATTAGAAAACCACTCACGAGTGCCGCCCGCCTCTTTTGATCATTCGAGATAATCATTATAAGAAATATTCCCCGGATGCGTTTTTCATATTTTGGGAAACAATTTTCTCGTTTCTCATTGGCATCGGTAAACATCAGAAACGTCTTTCTCGACGCAGGTTATTTACTCAACCCAATCAGAACCTCCTTTCCTTTCTTCTGCTTACATTGGGTGGTGTTTTCCTTTTTTGTGTTTTCTGTTTCTTGTGGTTTTGTGGAGAGGCTCCCATTTGGTGAGTAATTGCTCGCTTTATCCTAGTTTTAATAAACGTATTTTGTTTCTCGTGTTCTTTGACTGTGTTAATTAAACCCATCCATTTGTAATGTCTTGTTCGAAATGAATTTGAAAAAAGATGTCTATGATGAGACGAATATTTTCGTGGCAGACTCCTCCTTTTCTTGTTTCTCTTTTGTTTTATCTAAATAATTATGTAACAGCTCCTTTCGGCCAGACGAGTATAACACAAAACTAAACCTTTTTAGATTATGCTGTTGCTATTAATATTAGACTCTTTGTTTAACTCAAATATACTTATACCTCATTAGTCATAAAACTCCCATACTTACAAAGTTGTTTAAACGTTGTCTGAAGGAAACTTGCTTCCCATCACCCTGGAAAATCTCATTAGTATGTCCTGTATTTAAGAATTCAAATGATCCCTCTTCTCCCTCTCAGTACAGGCCAATAAGTCTTCTGTGCGTCATGAGTAAGTGGATGAAATCTGTTTCAAATAGAGAAGTGATCAACCATCTCAACAAAAATAACATTCTTAGCGACACGCAATGTTTTCCGTTCTGCTAGATTAACAGCAGATATACTTACAGTTATATCTCATAGGATTAGCGAATCTCTCGACGGAGGCTACCTTTCTAGGGAAATTGCTCTTGAGATATCAAGGGCCTGTGATAGAGTATGGCATAAAGGTTTACTTCACAAAATCTCCAGTTACTGTATAGCTGGAAATGTCTTCTTAATTATTAAATCATCTCTCTCTTTCTCTCTCTCTCTCTCTCTCTCTCTCTCTCTCTCTGATCGATTCATAAGAGTAGCGGTTGATGGGTAGAAATCCGAAGCTCACAGTATCCTGGGCCCAACTTTTTTCCTGATCTACATTAATGATCTTCCTAATCACATCCTTACACCATTTGTAGACATGTATGCTGATGACACTATTATCTATGATAGCACATATAAGACTGTAAACGACAAAGTTCTCTCCGATTCTCTCTCCTCTGATCTTGAGCAAGTGGTACAATGGAAAAAGAAGTGGCTTGTTACGTTCAATGCATCTAAAACCAAGCTTCCATCTTTACATCATAAACACTCTGATCACCATCTGGCATCAATTGAAATGGATGGCTCTCGTCTTGAGGAGGTCTCATGTTTTGACAAGCTTGACCTTTACTCCTGATCTGAAATCTAACACATACATTAAATCCGTTGCCAAGGCCGCTGAAAAAGTGTTGGGATCCTTTTATCGATCCAGTAGATATCTCACTGCTGATGCAATATTCTATCTTTATAAGACCCAGGTAGGTCCAAGAATGGAGTACTGTTGCCTGATCTGGGCAGTAGTTGCTAGGAAGGACTTATCCTGCCTTGATAGAGTTCAAAATAGACTTTGTAGCCTCGTAAGGGATGTCTTTTACTCTTCCTTGCAATCTCTTTATCACAGAAGAGATATTGCGAGTGTGTATCTGCTTTATCGTTATTTTAATGGCAGTGATCGATTGAGCTCCAATCTATGGTCCGTCCTCGCCAAAATTTCACAAGAAACACCTGTCTAGCAGAAAGTACTATCAAAAATTTCCCGCACTCTGTATCTGTGCATACACCTAAACATAGATTCCATTAGCAAAGCTTCTCTCTTTGAACTGCACACCTATGGATTTGCCTTCCGTTTTTCTGCTTTCCAGGTGACTAGATTACACCATGGTTGTCTTCAAGTCTACTGTAAATAAGTTTTTGATGAGCTGTTCCATATAATTTAACAAATTTACCGAATTCCCATAACTAAGTATTACTTTATTGTCCAATAGTCTACTGTACACTCTTTAATCATTATTCTTGAGGTGTATCTTGGCCTTGATAAATGGTGGTGCCTTCGTTAAAAAAGATTATTATCATCACACCATCATGCTGTTGTAATATAATGAAGATATTCATATATAGAAAGACAGACAAACGCATCCTCACACGCATACATAAATATATGTTTATATTCAGACAAGCATAATGAGATTTTTTTCTAACTTTCAATTTTTCGAATCGACGTTCTTATTTCTCGGTCGAATCTGTGCAAAAACGTTTCATAGTCGTCTTTGTCTATCTGTTTTTATTTTCTTTTGGTTATTGTTTACAAGTACTTTCAACTGTTTCATCAGTCGTCTAAAGTTTTTGATTACTGTTTCATTTAAACTCGGGATGCTTTTATACGCCTCAGTTTAAATTATATTAAAACTAGCGGGGGTACTCGGCGTTGCCAGGGTGTTTGGAGGGGTGTGTGTTTTGGGAAAAATGAAAACTAAAATCGTTGGTTGTTTTAAAAAAAAAACGAAGCCTTGACGCACAATTGGAAAATTATAAAGTGTTAAAAACCATGCGACTTGGCAGGTGCCCGTTTTTGACGAGTGCAAGACAGTGTTTTATTTACCGCGAGTCTGTTCGCTTCTTTTAAACGAAAAAGCTTAATGCACATGTGGCGATCGAAAATTGTTGAATATTTATCTTTTGAAAGTCAGGAAAATTTAATAGACAGGTGACCTTGGTTGTTAACTCGTATATATTATCATTTAGGCGAGATATAAAAAGTTTTAAGAAGGTATGAGGTGACCAATCGGTTCTCAGAAAAAGCCTTTCTTGGACATACACGAAAAAGCACACACACACAAACATTTTCGATTTATATTCATAGATTTCGTGAACTAGTGAAGGTTCTCGTGTGTGAAAAATACGTTTTTTTTTTCACACGAGACGCTTCAGTAATTATTTAAAAAAATCTCATTAAACAAAAAGATTCAGTGCTGTTTTACAATACTTGTCTGAATGACAACATGCTGCCTAGGTACACAATATGTGTGCATGTATATAAAAGAGATACATTCTAATCAGGGTTCATTCTCCTTACACAAGAGGCAGGAACCAAGAACGCAAAGGACGCTATCTGATGCGAAGCGCATTCGAAAAGCTTCTCTGAAACCATCTGCTCAGAAACATTCTGGCGCCCTTTAGAAGACGAATCATACATGTAGAGCTTCACTTCAATCCATACAGTCTAGCCATTAGACAAGACCTTCCGCAAGCAGTCTATAAGAAGCGCTTTTACATAACACATCAGGTGAGAAAGATTTTTGAGAAAAATGACAACCTCGTTTTTTTTTATGAGTGATGAAGCCGCTTTTTATCTGGATTGAAGAGTTAATCAACAGCAATGCCACTACTGGGTTGAAAAAAAATACTAAAGAATAATATGAAAAGACACTGCATAAAATAAAGCCAAAAATCTCTATATAGTGTGGAGATATTCTGTAAAGATAATTTTTGGAATTTTGTCACTGTTAACTGAAAACGTTAACTCACGGAGATCAATAATATTCTGCCAGAGTTAAGAGGATATCGACTCCCTATCCGACGTGTATGGTTTCAATAAGATTTAGTAACAGCACATGCCACAAGGAATGTAATGGACGCCTTCAACAAATTTTTGACGAACGCCGAATTTTTCGATTAGCTGTAAGCCTAAATTATCTTTCCTATTTGTCCGATTCCCGATTCCGATAAATCGGAACAACACTAATATAGGCAACGCCAAAAATGGCCGAAAAATCAAGTTGTTGTTTTTTAAAACGAAATTACATTTATTAAAATCCATTATTTCTGAGTAACTTTTTTTTCCAGAAAGATAAATCCCTGAATTTTATCATATAGAAAACAGAATAATGTAAAACTTTTTCTAGTATTTTTAATTAAATTTTAAATGTTAAATTTTCCCAAAAAGTTCTGATTCTATAAAAAAAAAACACGTTCTTCTTAGATATTCAACAGAGGTATAGATCTTATATAAATGTACGGACGTTATCCATGTCAGTCATAGAGTATCGATATATTTTTATGATGGCGAGGTACGCCTGAGGATTTTTTGCATTTTATTTTTATATTAACCGAGACACTCGACTGGCCGAGAGATCTCATTAGATACAGAAGAGTAGATGAACATAACTCAGGGCAAGTTGTGAGAAAAGGATCTTCGAGATATGCATACTAACCGTCAGTGTCAATACAGATCTACTTCAGATATCATAAATGTAATCTCGGGACGCATATACTACGAATGTTTATAAGGAAATGACGGCAAGGGAAGTAGGTTAGATATATGTAAGACCATTGCAGAGTAGGATAAGATGATTTTCTCAGGAAAATAAAAGCATATGATATTACGGGACGAATACTAGTATGATCCAAACATTTCGGGTTTATATTAAAAAATAAAAAATTAAAAAAGTATTACGTATTTATAACACCAGCCAGCACGACCTCGATAAAAGACGATGCTGATGACCTTTTTTAACTTAAGATGAAGAAAGATTAATAAAACTCAATAACCCTTTTCTCCAATGATGAATTCTTAAATTAAAATTTAATTAGAAAGATGAGAAGAAATGAAAAACATTTTTTCGCATATAAGAGCGTGTTCTAAAGCATTTTATATTTTATTTTTCAAATATATATATATGTATATATATATACATATACATATACATATATACATACATATATATATATATATACATATATATACATATATACATGTGCGTCCATGTATATTTAGACAGCAACGTGTTGCTGGTGTATGAATATGGAAGAGTATAAGAAGGATATAGCAATGCAGGGAAATGGATTTTTATTGTCTTGACAAATGGACAAACGAGGGAAGGTGTTATTTGTTCTGTTATTTTATTTAACTTCTTTTATCTATTTATTTTTCAAGACAATCACAATACAAATCAGTATATATGAGCTTCCTATTTGATGTAACCCGGATGGTTGAGAACTTAATATTTCCAGATAATATCTCTTTTTCAAAAGAAAAAGGAACCATAAAATGGCCCTACAATGAAAGTCATTTAAATATCACAAGCGGTAATGGATGTGGGAATGGGACAACTGTAAAGCAGAAAAAAAGATTAATGCATTGTTTTATAGCCATATTTTAGTAAACATTTTCATTATTGATTTCAATTATTTAGTTGTTTTATTTAAGCATTTTCACTTAAAAAAAGTATTTGTTGATTTGTTTATCTTTTAGGTTTTAGCGAACGAGATTTCTCTTGGTGTTTAAATTCTTACCTGAAGTAATTTATGCTGTGAATCCGTAATGAAGACGGCGTTAAGTTTTTGTGTTAGGCTGTGTGCGCCAATAAAGTGTCCTGATCCTACTTTTTAAAATTTAGTTTTATATCTTTTTGTTTACTAATATACTATGAAAAAATTGCAATATTGTATTTAATATCCATAGTATATGCGGTGCGTGTGTTGGCTGTGAAGCGTAATAATTGCTTAAGATTATATGAATACAATAATATTCCTTTTGGTATATTACCATTGTTTCTGATTTAATAACGTTTATATATTCATAGATTTTACACGCTCTTTAAGTCATTTTTGATTAATATTTAATATAATTTATATTTTTATATTTTTCAGAGAAACTTTGGGATGATGTGACAAACTCAGTAAAACAAACTGAAAATCGAGCCAAGTCAGTCTCCGGCAAAATAAATGCAACGAGGATCGCGTTAGTTTCATTTGATGTGTACCTAATACATCGCCAACTTGAAGACATCACATTTAGTATGGAATGAATCCATCAAGCATTTGATGGTGTTATTCCATCTTCCTATAACGGTATTTAATAAAATCAATTAAACCAAAACAAATATGTGTCATATTATTAATTTGCTTATATTCAGTATTCACAACAAACAAATAAATGAGTCATGCTAAAAATAGCGACCGCTTTTATGTTAATTCCCAATATATTAATTTTTACATGGGTGAGACCTGACAAAAAATAAGAATATATTTCATTTCATGTAATGATAAGAACAATACTAGGATGAAAAAGACGATATAGGATGAGGAGGAGGAGAAGAAAAAGAGAAACAAGTAGTAGTAATAGTAGTAGTAGTAGTAGTATTAGTAGTAGTAGAAGCAGAAGAAGAAGAAGAAGAAGAAGAAGAAGAAGAATATTCATGAAAATGAATGTTCCTTGAAACAAAGTGAATTTCCTTGCAAAGTTTATCACAATATGTTGTGAGTACTATAAATCTAAGGGCAATAATCTTCAACCAGATTTCCGGGTACACTAGCGATTGTTGCATGTCATTTATCTCTGATAATCAGTGTTAGTACTCCTTGTGAGTACCAATAATAATAATAATAATAATAATAATAATAATAATAATAATAATAATACGAAGATACCTAAATCTTAAGAAGTTTATTGTTCCTCAAACAATAAGTAAAATATTGCAGTTGTAGGCGGGAAATTAATGTTAAAAAAATTTGATTTTTTTAAAGGTAGCTTCAAAACATTTAGACAAATATAATATAATATATAATATATATTATATTATATTATGAATATATTTTGCATGTGAAATTCTATGTTTGAGCAACATCTCTTACTCTATGATATTTAAATGCTTAAACCACTTATAATTGTGATTTTGCATGTTTTACTGGTTTTGGCAAGGAAAGAAATCTGAAGGGGGGATAGACATGGAAATCCTATAGGATAAAGAGTTATAATATACCAAATGTGTTCTTTATCTTGAGTATAACACTGAAAATCTTTTGATTTGAAATTTAAGCATTTCACGTCATAAATATTGATTTGTTGAATTACTAAAATTTTATATATATATATATATATATATATATATATATATATATATATATATATATATATATGAAAATAATGAAATCAAAAGGAGGTAGTGTTTACCTAATATACGCAATGATAAACTTCAGTGTAATATAAATACACGCCTTTATATATAGATCCAAAAGCGCAATATCCAATAGAGAGTAGAGCTTATTATAAGAGAAAGAATATTAAAAACTATCAGTTAAGTTTTATAATCAAATGTATTGTTCGACCGAATACTCCAAAATAAAACAAACAATTTACAATGTCCTTATTCCGTTTCCAAGAATGCAATTCTTGCTATTATTCTCATTAGATGGCAGGAATAAAACAGCAAATTATATTTGTAGCAATTCTACATTTTGCTGGTCATGGCATTAAGTGAAACCGTAATTTATTATACTCATAAATTCCAAGGAAAACAAGTGCAAAAAATGAAAACATTTTTTCACTTGGTTTTACCCCACATTAAAAGCGACCTTGTGTCGCATTTTGCTTTCGTGGAAACGCAAATACTAATAATTAGGAAAAACGCTTGTTTTGTTCTGCTGTTCATAATCTTCGGGCCAAGATCAAAGTGTAGTATCTGTTCCGAGGCTACACTTAAGTTAATTTGTCAATGGAGGGAAACACTTTATACTGAGACAATTGTTATTTTTGGTCCCTAACACAGTCCCCGCTTGGCCTTTTTTTGGGAGGACGACTGGGTTTCTTCGACATTAAAACATCTGTCACATTTTTATTTCGTAGAGAAGGAAATAAATATCAATAAATAGGAGAAAAGGTATTTAAATGAATATTAATGCTCAAAATAATATGTGATATTCCAATTAATATTAAAATATTAATGTTTAACACGAAAAAATAAAAATTATGTAAACGTTCATAAACGTTTTGTCCTTATCACAAGACACAATGGGGGGATGATTAATATAATATTCAAGTCCAGTATTTAAACAATATTCGTTGAGTTTGATATGCCAAAATCGTGTTTTTGTTCTGTTTTGACAAAAAAGAGCAATTAACATTCCAATATGCAAAGCGTTTATGACAATCAATAAGTTGTATTGTTATAAAATCATTGAACCGTTTTGTATGTAAAATACATAATGATTAATCTGGGGTTTACGTATTAATTATGTAGGTTGAATGCAAAACAGTGCATGCATATAATAAAAAAGAAGTGTTTCTTTGTTTTATATCATATATTCATTGTTATTTAACCTGGTTTTGATAACATTTTATGTAGGGGAAACAAAGTTTAAAAATGCAAAGAGTTTGTACGTAGATAGAAAGCAAAAGTATCGAATAAGAACTACTGGTTATTATTAAAACAATTACATTTTAATTTTGTTAGGATCAATTTGATTCGGAATATGAACTGGAAAATAAAAAAAAGTTAGCTTCAACATAATTATAATGAGATTTTACTAATGGTAACTTTATTCTAAAGAAATGTAAAGTGTGCTTTTAGAACGAAATGAAGAGTTAATACTAGTACTGGGCGCCCTTTTAGCCAACAATAAAGCATTTTAATTGAACTGTTTATCTGAATGTTCACCGGAAATATTAGTTCACATATACATAGGTACACACTAAATTGCTGTTTTAAACATTGTGATTCATTGTGCATCTCGTTCACGCACACACTTTTTTGACAAGCTTTTCTTTCTCACCTAGTGATTGAAATTACATAAACTATCTCAATTATAGACTTGGAGTATACACTAGTTACGAGACTTTGTTATCTGTGATAACACTGGAAGTCTCCGTTCAGTATTAAGAGACAATGAACACCTCCTGTAATGGTAGCTACGGGTGTAAAAGGAGGAAGACGTTTTAAAATCAATATTAATGCACAAAAAATATGTAATATTCGAATTAATATTGAAACAATTAATATTTAACATGAATAAAATCAAAATTATGTAAATGTTCATAAACGTTTTGTCCTTATTACAATGCACAATGGGGGATGATTAATATATCATGCAAACCCATTATTAAATGAAATATCTTAATTATAGACTTGGTGTATAACACTAGTTGCGAGACTCTGTTACCTGTGATATCACTGAAAGTGTCCGTTCAGTATTAAGAGACCACGAACACCTCCTGTAATGGTAGCTACAGGTGTAATTATGAGGCAAGGTGTTCCCGATCGTCAAGCACATATATCCTGGCACTGCTTCACTCCAATGTCAAGGAGTCCAAGACGACTGGAAGCAATACGGAGGTATGCGGACAACACATATAGCACATCTTATTCCCTAATGCTCAGCCAATTTAGTACTGGCCAGGTAACCTGGTAGGTGATGCTTTTTTCCCTTCCCTGCAACGTCTTTCCCACAGAAGAGGCATCGCTAACCTGTCTTTGCTATATCGGTATTTTCATGGTAGATGCACGACTGAACTCTAATCTATACCCCTTTGTCAAATTTCTCACAGACAAACAAAAAGATCGACTCGCTACAACCACTATATATGATTTCCCCCATTCTCTATACGTGCCTTACTCTTAACGCCGTTTCTTATAAACAAATTTACTTTCCCAGAATTGGCCGTCTTTGGAATACTGTTCCGCTGGCTGATTCCCGGTTGAATACTACATGGTGACATTTAAGTCCAATGTAAACTGATTTTGTCGAGCTGCCACCATGAATAATCACATTTTATTCATTTTACACTATTAAGTGTTACTATAGTACCATTTTACATCCATTGACCCCTACCTTTGAGTTTCCTCTGCGTTTTGGTAAGTGGTGACTCCCAAGTAAACAAAAATGTTCACCGTCTATTTAGCAATAGACCTGATACTTTTGGAACATGAGACGATTTTATTTGGTTTAAAATACATTGAGTTAAATCATTCATGTGAAAACTTACTTGTATTACGACGTGACAAAGTGATCGAATCGAAACAACCCGAAGGAAAAGGTAGGATTACCATTTCGAGCCATTTGTGTTTTAGCGTGCGGATTAATCACCTTACGATTCCGTCGATACAATTTCACACTAATACTCGTGTGAAATTTATTGACTCATAGTTCCTTACTCGCTGAAGATAAAGTAACTTTGTTTGTGTAAATCAGTGGATATAATTGGTCTTGTTTTTCAACAGAGAAACACGCTTATTTGCTATGAAACTGACTGCACACACCAATATTTGAACAGTTTTTAGGCTTGAAGCTTTCTGGGTATAACTACATCCAACGACACAGTCTGTGCGATAGTCTCAAAACATACTGGTAAAATTTCAATCCAGGGTCGCGGATGATAACGAACAGGCAGGCTGTCTCTCAGGTAATTAATTTTATTTATTAGCCCGTAGTTAAATGTGATGTATGGCATGCTAATTATCATTTCTAATTAAATATTTAGTAGTTTTTCTTTTTTTTTTCCTGCTGAGTCCGTGTTTTTATAAACAGTCTGGTATTAGTGGCCGGAAAAAGAACGCACTGAGTTTCCACAGTGGATTCCTTCAGTATGGCGCCATGTTAATTTCAACGAACATTTATCTTAATCTTGAATTAATGGCATTAGTTTAAATTTTGAAATAGGAACGACAGTTATCTTACACGTTCATTGGGTTCGCGGAATACAATTTAGAAACCACTGCACTTATCCAAAAAAAAAAACCTTAAAGAGGTAAAAGTTTACGTTTTGTAAATTTGTAATCAATAAAAAGTATGTTTTAAAAAATTAAACAACCAACAAATGATTCCGGGCAACACTTGGTGGTATCGCCAATTGGATAACGGTAATATAATTGTTATACTATAAAAATAGATGGTTTAATAGTGACTTATGTTCTGGATTTCGACAACCGTCCCATATAGGTAGACAATAAAATAGAAACTAAGAAACGAATACAAATAAAACGAAGTACAGAAACTTCATAGTTTACGAAGATCGTTTCCAAAAACCCTATTTTTTAAAATTCAAATATTAAAACGTTTAAGGGACGAGGCTATCAACATTAAAACAAGCGTACTTTCGCGTTCCAGAATGTATTTTACCGCACAGTGATCATTATTCAAAATTGTCGCCGAAATTAGATGCCCCCAGTCGTAAACGAACGAAACGTGCCTTGTCTCTCATTTATATATTGTCCCACTGAAATCGACGGTATCGTATCCTTAATGTACTAGAATATAGTGCATCAGTTTCGACAAGAGTCAACAAGCCCCAATAATACACCAGACAATTCATCAGACACAGTTATGTGTTAAAATATTAAAATAGTTAAAGAGTTATTTTTCCTTGGAATAAAATGATATGTCGAAGGAATAAAGTGGATGAAAATAAAATATATTTAAAATTTCGCAAAAATAATAGCAATAAAACGAATATATTTAAAAGTTCGCAAAATAATAACAATAAAAACGAATATATTTAAAAGTTCGCAAAATAATAACAATAAAAAGAGATATATTTAAGAGTTTGCAAAATAACAACAATAAAAACGAATATATTTAAAAGTTCGTAAAATAATAACAATAAAAAGAGATATATTTAAAAGTTCGCAAAATAATAACAATAAAAACGAATATATCTAAAAGTTCGCAAAATAATAACAATAAAAATATATAATTAAAAGTTCGCAAAATAATAACAATAAATAGAGATACATTTAAAAGTTCGTCAAATAATAACAATAAAAAGAGATATATTTAAAAGTTCGCAAAATAATAACAATAAAAAGAGATGCATTTAAAAGCTCGCAAAATAATAACAATAAAAAAATATATTTAAAAGCTCGCAAAATAATAACAATAAAAATAGATATATTTAAAAGCTCGCAAAATAATAACAATAAAAAGAGATATATTTAAAAGTTCGCAAAATAATAACAATAAAAAGAGATATATTTAAAAGCTCGCAAAATAATAACAATAAAAAGAGATATATTTAAAAGTTCGCAAAATAATAACAATAAAAAGAGATATATTTAAAAGTTCGCACAATAATAACAATAAACAGAGATATATTTAAAAGTTCGCAAAATAACAATAAAAAGATATATTTAAAAGCTCGCAAAATAATAATAATAAAAAGAGATATATTTAAAAGTTCGCAAAAAATAATAATAAAAAGATATATATTTAAAAGTTCGTCAAATAATAACAATAAACAGAGATATATTTAAAAGTTCGCAAAATAACAATAAAAAGATATATTTAAAAGCTCGCAAAATAATAATAATAAAAAGAGATATATTTAAAAGTTCGCAAAAAATAATAATAAAAAGATATATATTTAAAAGTTCGCAAAATAATAACAATTAACAGAGATATATTTAAAAGTTCGCAAAATAATAACAATAAAAAGATATATTTAAAAGTTCGTAAAATAATAACAATAAAAAGAGATATATTTAAAAGCTCGCAAAATAATAACAATAAAAAATATCTTATTATAAATTTTCCTAATGTCTGTGTGTGTGACGCGATTTTTTTGCAGGCTACAAGCAACCCTCCCAGTCAGTAAGGTATCGAAATGAAGCTTATACCCCTGCGGATTATTTAATTATATTTATATCCATGTTTGGTGTATGGAAATCCAAGAATTGCATAAGAATAACGATTTACTAAACAACGTTTTATTCACTGGATATTTTGTTGGTACAAGATCTCAAGTTTGCCCAGGGATATGTTTACAAGTTCGCAAAATAATAATAAAAAGGGATATGTTTACAAGTTCGCAAAATAATAACAATAAAAAGGGATATAATAAAAAGTTCTCAAAATAATACAAATAAAATTACAAAAAAAATATCTTTATAGAATAAAAGCTGAAGAAGCCGGCGTTGCCAGGTTGCATATGATATATTTGAATTTTTTGTCCTCATACATTATAATGAATATAGGTTAAACAAAACATAAGTTCATCATGAATTCTTTTTCACACAATCCATTTGGTGGGAGCAGCTGTGCGTTTAATTTTATAGAGGTCTCGCCAGTAGACCTAATCGTGTTATTATAGTTTCATCTGTTATCTTCTAGTCGTTCTTTCAAAATATGTTGTAGGAATTGCAATTATAATTCTATATTCTTGTGAATATCTGAAAACTCTTGAATCACTTTGTTTTAACTATTTAATGCCAATATATATAAAGACGTCATTAGGATTCTATTCTGTTAATGAAATAATTAAAATTCATTTTCCCCAGTGCATATCTGAAAAGTGGTAAAATAACCTGTAGCATTAATTTTGAAGAACCTCTACATAAACAACATTTTTGGTGTGACCTCTAACAGGAGTGTAAATGTAGAGGTTTTCAGGACTTCCAATGCGAGAGCAACCAACATACAACTGGCCATGAGAAATGAAAGGTGTCTAAAAATTAAGTCCAACAATTTTTAGGCTTTGTCCTTGAGATTTATGTATAGACAAAGCAAAGCACATTTTTATAGGGAATTGTAAATGCTTGAACTGAAATGGCTTATCAGAAGGAATAAGAGGAATCCGAGGAATTAACAGCTTCACACTTAAAATGCCCAGTTATTTTAATGGTTTCCAGAACATAAGTTTTCGAAGAGTTTATTGCTAACCGTGTGCCATTGAACAATTAAGGTGGATCAAGGTTTCTTGAAAATATAACTGGTGTTCGTTCCTTCAATATCAGGTTATGATGTGGCATTCCAGGCGGTTGTAGTAAATTTAGCAATTCTAAAGGAAATTCTGCTGCCTGATCTTCATCAATAACACAATCAATGGATTGATAAGAATGATCTAAGCCAGGCAACTTTTGTAAAAGATTATAATTGATCAGTTACGCTACCATGAAAACAGTGCAATTTTTTAAAAGCTAATTTAAAGCAATGAATATTTTTAATGATACACAATATTAATAGAAATATAAAATTCTCAAAATATATAAAAAATTAAGCAATATAATAGGACATTTCATAGTTATAAACAATGAAAACTTTTATAAGCAATATAAAAATAGACATTTTATAATTTGAAACTATGAAAACCATTAAGATTAAGTTTAATCAATATAAATATAACTTTTTATAATTTCAAACAATATACAAAGCTTTATTTCAATTCCCAATTGAATCACGTGATTATTATTACATGACGTGAGCAGTTGTAAGCGATACAAATTAATATTTAGCACGCGTATTGTATTGCGACTTTTAATAATTTTAAAATTTTATTAATTTTCACATGTATTCTCTTTCACACCAATGACCACAACTTTTCACATAACAAATTATACTGTTAAATAATCGAAAAACTACTAATCTGCGGAAATTAAAATGGAATATTCGTTTTCAGCATACTAGAATACCAATGAAAGTCGTCATTTTAAAGGAAAATGTTAAGTATGGAAACGACATAAAAATTTCCCGTTAAAAATTATAAAACGTCCGGTAGTTATTTATTTTATGTACCGTGCTGAAAACACGTAATTATTTCGATAGGTATTCTTAACTTGGGGAGTGAGGAGTGTTTTGTAAGTATTCTCTGCTTCCATCTAACAATTTAACGTAAATAAAGTTATCGCTAAACGTGAACTTTTCTGAAAAAAATATATATTAAAATAGCGTAGTGTCAAAAATACATAAGCACCAAACTTATAGTTAAATTGGTTAAAATTAAAAATAAAAATACAAAAAGTTCTGTTTATATTGTTTAGAATAAAATAGATTTATATTGATTAAAATGAAAGAAAAATATTTATATTGTTTAAAATAAAAATATAATTTATATTGTTTTAAAAAGTGTTGATATTTTTAAGCTTTTTTCATATAATTTATTTTTTGAAAAAGGGGTTCTGCTTACTTAAATCTCAACTTCTTAAATAACGATGCCATTGTTTATATATTACATAACAGTGATTAGGACGTTTGCCTCCTTTTAGTTGATAAAGAGTTCGAGATTATTTTGCGACCAAAACTCCCGTCTTTACATGATTCTTGGTACTTGTGTAGTTTCTGAATATTAACATTATTATTTTTCTAAACAATAATGTTAATATTTCATTATGGTTCGTAAACTGTTGGTAAATTGTGCTTTACATGTGGAGGAGTCTTGTTAACTATTTTGCACTTTCACTAAACAGTTTAATGAAACCAAAAAAATATTATTTCGAGAAAAAAGGAAGAAGCTATATAAATTAAGGATATTATTTGGAGACCACGAACTTATATCGTAAGAGATGAAAGAGGCTATGAGTACCTGCTCACGCAAGAGTACTTCCACTGGGCCTTCCAGAAATTGTTGGAGTGCTACAAGTGCATTGAAACCGGAGGAGATTACTTCGAAGGAGACTGGAGTTTTATGCGTGTACTATCAATAAATGTTGCCATATGAAAAGACGTCTAAAAACGTATTGAAAGCACTCTGTATATATATATATATATATATATATATATATATATATATATATATATATATATATTTATTCACATATAACTGTGAGTTTCGTATAAGAGAACCCCAACAGTGCCCGATTTTATAAATAAAGAATCATTATAAGAGCGTATATATATATACATATATATATATATGTATATATATATACATATATATATGTATATATATATATATATATATATATATATATATATATATATATATATATATATATATATATATATATATATATATTAGAGATGATTAAAAAATATCGCTACCGTCAGTTTCACATTTTGCACATAAATGAGACCAGTCTCTCCTTTCTATGCTGGGCAGAACTGGACAGTGCAGAATACTGCGTTTATCACAATTCTCGATGTATGCCATTTAATATTATACTAAAGTACCCAAACAACAAATAATTGAAACATGTTGATGCTGTTATATCTGTTTGAATGTACTTTATATCATAGTAATGCTGAAGAAGATTTAATTAAGGTGCTAACGTATACTTCGAAGTTAAACATTTTCGGCCTACAAATTATTTTTCGTTAACTTATAGAACACTGCCTCAGCAATTATGATAAATCAATAAATGTTGCCTTTTTACCCACGTTTAATGGGGCAATCTTTCACATTAAATGATTACCAGTGATTTAGAATAACCCTTTTTAGCTTACCTAGTGTTACACCGCCCCACGCCTCACCTGCTTTTTTTTCGGTATGGATCCCAAGTTATATGATGTGGAGATAAGAATGTACTGTTCCGAATCCCAATCCTGGAATGTTGCATTCAACCCGCTTAACATAGAGGTACACACTAATACACTGCATACATATATTTTCACGGTATTTCCAGGATAACATATGACATCAGCCCACGCAGAAACCTTTCTTTATTTGAACGAGCTGTGGACACTAAGAGTCCATGGTAAATCGAGTAAATTTATCTGGTAGAAGAAAAATTAATTCTGTTTATGTGATTTTGTTTTACGCTCTTTGTATAAAAAAAATAGACGTAAAAGTTTTGAAAAACAGTAGATATTTAAACTCAGGAGGATTTATTAGGCAGTGTTAACTCGGCAATTACACCTTATACGACAATCTCAGCAAGTCCACGTTCCCATCGAATTTCATTTGTAAATGGCCAACCAATATTACATGATTAACATAGTATACACACAATAGGGTGGAACCACGATGCATTAGATTCTACCAGCCAATGCCTTATCGATTATGAATAATCAAACTTGAACATTTCTAAATTAGCTACATTTTTAATATCACTTGGTAAAAACGTAGGTGAAATTTGCAGAGAAACGAGATTTGTTTCGGTTTTTTTAAGGACAGTTTTTAGAAAACTGATATACACTTATTTCCAGGTGAACTAGTATATCATTAATCGCGTGTTATTCTACCAAGCATAGGTATGCTCATCTTGTGGTTTAAATATTTATTAATAACGAATACAACTACACGGTCTGTTGTAGAAATTGTATTTTCCTTTTTCTCTATTATCCCCCTTCCTTTTTCCCGCTATTAGTGTATTTCTACTCTCTCCATCCCCTTCCTTTCATCCCTCTAATTCGTGTATTTTCTTCTTTCTCCCCTTCTTTCCCCCTCTCTCGGTGTATCTGGTTCTAATACTTCTTGCGAGTTACGCGGGATTTGATTGGCTAAAACATTGAACGCGCCATTTTAAAAAGAGTGAAACCAGCAGAAGCTGACGAAGAAAAAAAACTCCAGAGACTGGCAGGATACTAAAAGCACCAGAGCGGTGGTGGAACTAAAAAGTACCAGAGCGGTGTTAGGAATTGAATTACACCAGAGCGGTGTTGCGACCTTTGAAATACAAGAAAAAAGTAGTATTACCCATCGAGATTACTAAACTTACCAAACAAATCCTGAATGGAATCGAGATAAAATTATAAATTCGAGAAACAAGCAAAACAAAATATGTTTTCAATTTCCCATAACAAATGTTGGAATTTCTTTTTTATTCGATAAAATAGTATTTATGCGTTATTTCCGGATGAATATTAATTCGATATTAAAGAACCCAAGAAAGGGTTGATATGCCGTGAAAAAAAGCAAAGTAAAATAAATAAATTTTGGTAACGGATCCTCCATCGATTTATTTCTAGTGGTGAGGAGTAAGATAAACTCAATTGGAAACTGCTAATGATTTATCCATCTTAATTCTGCATTGAATAACACAAAAAAGGGTAAGAAGTGTTGACGTGTTCCAACTACGCCAAATTATTTTGTGAAAGTATAATTCTTAAAAGAGTTCTTTAAGAATCACCAGAGGGACTGATTTGGCAGCCCAGTTGAACTATACATGTCCTTTTCTATCATTCTTTCCTTTTCTATTTTTCTTTCTGATAAAATTTCATACTAGTTTACCTTGGTCTCTTTATTTTTTTATTAAATTTCTTTTAGAACACTTAGTCTCGTGCAACGGGATAACATTCGTTGAACGTAACGATACCATTTCACTTGGAGTACGATAAATCATATACTACCCTGCCTTGAATACAGAAGTATAAATTTGTTCTTGGTTGCATAGATTCATTAACAGAGAGAACATATGGTATCTTAACGAAAAATTTGATTTAATTTCTTGGTCAATAATGTCGTCACAAGGAGAAAGAGGCAATAATGGAAGAAGTAATGGTGAGAAAAATGGTACACCAAGCTGAAAACATAATATGCTGATCCTTGATATTTTGATGTAATAAATAGATTGAAATTGTATAGTTTCTTCTTTAGACAACCAAAAAGTATATCAGTATAGAATAGTATACCTCCCATTAAAAGATATAACACCCATTAAAAGATATAACTATTATGAATTCGGATTCATTTACACACGTATCAGCTTCGCACAGATATATAACAAATGTATGTGTAAGTAATAAATTTGACGTTAATTAGCTGTTAGCATGAAACCGTTAATTTTTTGAAATTGGCAAGAATCTCTTAAAAATTCACGGTGGTATATTTGATTTTGTTTTTTTATTAGCACTGGAAATACATCATCAATTAAACATAAATAGCTTCCTTCAGTCTTGACAGACTATGGAAACCCACTATAAGAGTGTCTGAACGTGAAATTTGTGTGGCAACAGTTGCGCAGTGTCAAACCACGCCTCTACTGCTTCAACATTCTTGCATACCAGTGGCAAGTTAAGGTACACGACGACTGGAAACAATGTCGAGATGAGCGGAGAGCACATACAGCGCCAATATTTCCCAAATGGTGACGCATCTGGTATACGCCAGGCTTAACGTTGCTTTACTTCGGTGATCTGGCGAGTACCGATGTGTTAGCGCGATTATGCCGTATATCAATTAAACTTAAATAAAGACAAAAATGCTTAAGTAATGTAGAAGCGAGAATTAAACAAGTTTTATGATTTTAGAATAAAGGCAAGCATTATTCATACCATTTTATGGTATCAAATGGTTCCAAACTACTAATAACAATAAAATAAATCATATGTAATAACATATTGAGAAATTAAAGCAGTTTTACGCTAAATCTCCCTATTTCGGGCGATGCGGTTTTTACCGATTGTCTAATTTTATATATGATGTGTTCTTTAAATTATCAAATAAGGTATCATAAGCAGACTCTTCTGAACGTGTTATTTTCTGTGTGATAATTTGTAATCTGAAAAATTCCAAACCAAAGAAAACACTTTCACGTGATGATCTAAAAGAGTTCCATGGAGGTTCGAGCGATTACCCGGAACAGCTTCCCAGACAATACATGTAAACCAGAAACCTATCCTACCTTGTAAAAAAATGTAATACACATTCATCACGACGTCGCTAAAAGAAATATTTGAATACATGCAAATATCGATATTTATATATCTGTATTTATCTATATATCTATCTATCTATTTATTATATGTATACTGCATACACACACATATATATATATATATATACTACACACAGATATATATATATATATATATATGTATAATGCACACACACATATATGTATATAATACACACAGACACATATATATATATCTATTTATATATATATATATATATATATATATATATATATATATATATACCTATACACACACACCAACACACACACACACACACATATATATATATATATGTATATATATATATATATATATATATATATATATATATATATATATATATATATATATATATATATATATATGATGTACGGCACTAAGAAAAGTATTTGGCTCAGTCCCAATGATGGAGACAACAGCAAACAGAAAATATGTTTTAGTAATCATGTTGTTAGCTAAATTTAAATTTTAATTATTGTCACATGGCATAAACAGATGAAGTTTAGAATACGCAAGAAAGACATATTGATGCATTTATAAATGGTAACATTGGGAAACACTTATTCATGCTAGTCTGCTGCTAAACTATTTTTTTCTAATAGGTCGTTACGCTTATTTGTTGATAAATCGTTAATGATTTCATATGTAAACTATTCACTAAAAAGGAAATTATATTACATAAACCTAACTGGTTTATGGATACATTAGAATTCTTGTCCATCTTTCTTTTCTAAGAAAATGTTGCTATCTACACATTGGTTTAAAAAAAAAAGAAATAGATAAGGAATTCATAAGAGCGTGTATAACTATTGCTTTATAATCTATTTCTGTACTTTTCAAAATAATATTATTAACTAAATTTTTGCGAGTTCCTTATCCTAATATTATGTTTATTGTTGGTTAAGTAAGATAGAAGTGGCGTTATTCAGCGGAGGTGGGAGAGAATGAACTTTTGTTGTTATTTTGTTATCCCAATTTTCGGTGTAATTGTAAATAAGTATGATAATTTTAATATCATGAGAGTTATAATTTTAGTATAGTTCATTTTCAATGATTAAGAGTCAATAACTGAATCGATCTATTGATTATATATCTATCAGATGATTGTCTTAGAGATATACGTTGTTTATAGTGCTTCCCTCTGAACTTCGGCACATCTAAGGGTATTACTAAATGCCTCTTGTAATATGTTGGCTGGTGAACTGATATTTTTTTTCCATTCGTAAACATGTTTTTCTTTCTTTTAGGCCTCACATCGTTTTTCAATCATTTTAGTTTTCCGTCGCTCAGACAGATTAACCCCGTAGTACTTGCGGATTTTATATAAATATTAAGAGCAATTATTTCAAGGTTTATATCATATGCAACTTTCTGTTTAATGGGCATGCATTTTCTCCGTCTCATTCTATATGATTGCAATTAAACAATGCTACATCTCTTATTAATTTAAAAGAAAACATTTATTTTAAAATTAATGGCAAAATTAATACACATGAGGCTCATTTGTGTTTTTTTATGTTAATTGCATGTTGCATGATATTGAATTGTTATTTTTGCTCTGAAACATATAGATTACAATATAAATACTTGTGAGACTTGATGACATTTAAAATAATTCATTGAAACAGCGGGAAATGACGTCATTCACGGAAACAGATCTAAAATGATTTCTCTTACACAGTTTTGTATGCAATGAACCAAAATATCGATCATGTATAATTAGTTCAAAAGTAACTTAATTCTAGAAGATCTTATATAAAACCTATATATGTGTAAATGAACTGAGGTCATATGCGTAATAGCACGTGCACTTAGAGTTTTTTTCTAACATAGCCAGAAAAAAATAGAATTACAAGTTATATTTTACAAACACAGTGATATTTCTCCGCCAAGACGACCTTGGAATATTAGTTACTAAGCAAGATATCCAGGAATTCTGAAATTTGATCTTATATTTGTGTAAGGGTGATTAACCACCGGCCAGAAGACAACAACCACCAATTGATTTTATAGACCTTAATGTACACAAAAATAGTTTACATGTTTCTGTCTATTAATGTATATGTAATCTTTCCTGTATTTGACATCGCCTATGTGAGTTAGCCGAAAAATATTGGCTGGAGTGCTCAATCCAACGCAGGTGTTTTAAATAAAGGAAAATGTCACCAATTGTTTTTTTTCCATATTCATCTAATCTCTATTTCATGTAATTCTAGAGGCGCTAGCATTTTGCAACATATCTGTATCTATATAACTAAGTTAATCTTAGCAGGAAGCTTAAATTTGTCATCAGTAGTTTCGATTAATTGAATAAATAAATAAATAGTAAATAGTTAATTTCTTATTCATTAAATATCGCTATTAGAATATATCTTTTATTTTGTTCCGTTCAGCTTTCTATATTAGTTATAACAGACGCCGTTTTAATAGAAGCTAATTGAATCAATAACATAAACTCATTACGAATATTGAATTTTATTACTTCTGTTTGCAGTTAAATAAATTTTAAATGTCAAGTATAAAGTCCTTTGGCAAATTGCGAATGTCAAAATAAATGGTCCTGCTTGTGATGTCGCCCACAATATCCTCGAAATGCAGGACAGTGTCTTGGATATATTTATAGTAATACGCATTCAGTATTAGTAATATTTTTGATCTATATTATTATTAATATTCACAGCTAAATAATTACCAGGCGGTTTACCCGTAATATTTAAGTAGTCTTATTTTTCTGATTATTTCAAGTAAGAACATAAACATACACTTTGATTACATTTCAAAAACACCTGCATTTAACATTTTGTTTGTTTATTATTGCGCATAGATGATTATATCAGTGTGTTTTAGAAGTCTTGGGCAAATCTGAAGAATTTATATCTACTGAACTATATATGTTAAATGGAGGTAACATGATATTTAAGCTAAATTTATCAAGTTCAACTTTATTAGTAATGATTATATACTTATATCGACAAGTTTAGAATATCGTTAATGTTTTTGAGATATTAAATGGCCAAATGTGTTGCGACTTTTAAATACACTCTAGTAAATTAGCTTCAGATTCCTCTGATATGAAACATTAAGAATTTACGATACTTATATAAAGTATAAACTGTATGATAAAACTATTTTAATAATTTTCTCACGCGTAATCCCATAATGCGCGCTGAATGAATAATGTTCACATCGCAGTGGAAAACAGACTCTTAGCCTCAACTTAAGTAATTGCAATTGGCAATTATTGCAAATAATTTACTCTAATATTGATTTTGATTTTGTAATTTCTCTTTTTATATAATAGCTTTTTCATAAGGAAAGTATTCGTCCCTTTCTTTAACTGATGACTGAGAATATTATGTATTTGCAACTGTGCGTGACGTATGAGTCGAAATATTTGGATGAATAATTCGAAAATCATAAAATATAGTTAATTATTCTATTTCAAGCCGAAATTAAAGTGAAATTACATTATTGATACGTCAATACCACCTTTTCCGTATCAGGAGACAATGAACCTCTCTGCAAAGGGAGCTGCGCGTGTAAGTTTGAGATTAGGCTTACGCAGTCCTCAATCAGCTATGGTTAAGTTCAGTGGCAAGGATAGTTCCCGAATCTGACTGGAAAAATGCTCTGTGAAATGAAGACTCCATTCAGAACCTCCAATTCGCAAATGGTCGGTGATGTGACAGGAAGAAGTGTGTCAACGTTATTATATCTTACATATTGAGACCTAGCTCATTATATGTTATACATAAACACTGCATATATAATAATGTGCACAGCAAACTAAGTTGAATCATGCAGGAAAAAAAATTAAAAATAGATTTAATCATTCGCAAGATTTTTTGAAAAGATACATATTTGGTGGAAATAACATAGTATAAGAGAACATATATGAATAAAATAGTAGGTATATATATATATATATATATATATATATATATATATATGTGTGTGTGTGTGTGTGTGTGTGTGTAAATATTTAACCCATAAACTCTTAAACTACTATCAAATTACACTGAAATTCAAAATAAATAGTAAGCATGTCTAGAGAATGGTTTATGACGAGCAACATTTTTGTTTGGATGGATGAATAACGCCTACATAAATACGAGGGGCGTGCAATAAGTAATGCCCCTGAACACTTTCGATAGCAGTAGAGCAACGAAACTTGCCACAGTTATTAGTCTTTCTCTACATAGGTACCACCCAGAGTTATGCATTTCTCCCATCGTTTGATGCAGCTCTGGAGACCGTGTTTGTAGAACATACCAGGTTGGTCTCCAACCACGACGTGACTTCATAAATCAAGGCTAGATCATCTGGGAAACGCTTTCATTTAAAAAACAACTTCATGTCTGAGAAGAGGTGAAACGAGGAGGGTACAGCGTCAGGAGAGTTGTGTGGATGGGAAGGATTTCATAACCACCCGCCCGTGCTTCTGATCCGGCGACTTGGGAGTTGCGGACCGGAGACTGCGGGAGGAGGGTAGCTTTGCTGATGTTGCCGCACCTCTTGATTTTAATAGCTTCCCTTATTTTCCTGAAAAGTGAAGCATAATAGGTTCGTGTAATTTTGGTACCCTTTGCCAGGAGATCTGTCATCACTGCTCCGTCCTGGTTCCATAAGACTGAGAGCATGAGCTTGCCAGCGGAGGGCTGCACCCTTGCCTTCTTTGGAGTTGGTGAGTCCAAGTACTTCCACTACATTGACTGGGTTTCGGTCTGTGGATCATAGTGATCGACCACGGTTTCATCCTGTGCAATCACTCTTTTGAAAAACTTGGACTAATTTTCTTGGCACATCTCCAAATTCATCCTCGAGTACGCGACACGTTCTCGCTTCTAAAATGGTGTGAGCAACCTGGGAATTCATCTGGCAGACACCTTATGCATATGCAAATGGTCATGATAAAGACCCTGTACTATTCTTGATATTTTGGGTTATTTAGCGAATAGTAATGCGCCGATCTTCCAAAATGGCAGCCTCAACTTGACGGGCAGATGCCTCATCAATGGCAGAAGAGCGGCGGCCAGGTCTGGGATCTGTTTCTACAGACTTCCGGCCATGTTTGAATGCACGATACCAGCGTTTTACAAGGTCATATGATGGGGCATTATCACCATTAGTTTATTTCATTTCATCAAAAGACTCCTGTTGTGTGCGTCCTTTCAAATACAAAAACCTAGTCACTGCGCGATATTCAACAGTTCACACCTGACTCAGTTCAAACACCTGTAAAACAGAAACCACCATTAGTTCAGAGCTGTAATTGGCCACAAAACCTGTAGCGATATAAATCATTGCACATGCACATTTTCAGCTAGATCAGACAACTGGAAGGTTATCAGCGGTATTACGTTTTGCACGCGCCTTGTATGTCGACAAGTTGAAATGATAAAAGTAGATTTCAATTTGCTGCATTATTTCTATTACTCGGAAGTATACGTAAAACCATTTATATTTTAAATGGTTTCATTTTTAACCTTTTTTATCTATAAAAAGCTCAAACGATAGGGAACGCGTCTGGTCCACTATATGTTTGTGTTCTGATTCTTGCTGGTTGCACTCGTGTAATTTTTAAAGCTTTTGAAATCAGTACACGTTAGGAAAATATAATATCCAAAAAAGAATTAGCCAGTCAGATTGTTCAGGAACCCACCCGTGTGCCCGACAATGACGGCCAGTATGCGAGCCTACTAGACCTTTTTCTCACAACTTGCCCTGAACTATGTTCAGTTTCTGTTCTGTCGCCTCTTGGATATTCCGACCACTCTTTTGTATCAATTAAGGTAAAAATGAAATGTAATAAGTCCCCAGACGTTCCTCTCCATCGTACAGTATATCGATACACTAAGGCTGATTGTGATAGCTTCCGTACATTTATATCTGATCTACCTCTGCATTCCATGTTTAAGAAGGATGTGTCCTCTATAGTATTAGACCTGACTGAATGGTTAATTGTAGGTATTGACCATTTCATACCCTCTAAAAAGTTTCAGCAAAAACCTAACAGCAAGCCATGGTTCTCTCCAGAATGTGCTGCTGCCATTGCGCACAGAAATCCCTTTTTCCACTGCTTCAAACGTAATAGATGTATGGAAACTAAAGCCGTTTTCAGGTCTGTTAGCAACCATTGTAAGAAAGTAATAAGGAACGCAAGAGAGTTGTATGCTCAATCTGTTAAGTCCAAAGTAGCTGAGCAGCGGCTTGGTTCCGATCATTTGTTGCAAATAGCAAACAGAATCCTGAACAGAAGCGTGTGCTCCATCCCAACTATTATCAATGGACCTGAGGTAATCTCGTTAGCATCAGACAAAGCCAAACTCTTTGTCAAGAACTTTGCAGCTAATTCTACCCTTTGCGACCAAGGACGCCAACCCCCAATATTTCCTCCTGTATCAGAAAACACGCTATGTGATATACGTATATATGTACGTGATGTTGCCAAGCAAATCAAAAACCTTGATTCCAGTAAAGAAACTGGCCCTGACGGTATTCCAATTATAGAAATCAAAAAACTTCAACCTGAACTAGCGCCGATACTTACAAAACTGTTTAAACGTTGTCTTAAGGAGAATAGTTTCCCATCTCCCTGGAAAATCTCATCAGTATGCCCTGTATTTAAGAATTCAGGTGATCGCTCATCCCCCTCTCAGTACAGGCCAATAAGTCTCCTGTGCGTCATGAGTAAGTTGCTAGAATCTGTGTTAAATACAGAAGTAATCAACCATCTCAACAAAAATAACCTTCTTAGTGACACTCAATATGGTTTCCGTTCTGCTAGATCTACAGCAGATGTGCTTACAGTTATATCGCATAGGATTAGCAAATCTCTCGACGATGGCAATCTTTCTAGGGCAATTGCTCTTGACATATCTAAGGCCTTTGATAGGGGGTGGCATAAAGGTTTACTTTAAAGATCGCTAGCTATGGTATAGCTGGAAATGTCTTCTCAATTATTAAATCATTTCTTTCTGATAGGTTCATAAGAGTAGTAGTTGAGGGGCAAAAATCAGAAGCTCACAGTATTAATGCCGGTGTCCCTCAGGGGTCCATCCTGGGCCCAACTCTTTTCCTGATCTACATTAATGATCTTCCAAATCACATCCTTACACCATTTGTAGACATTTATGCGGACGACACTACCATTTATGGTAGCACATCTAAGACAGTAAACGACCAAGTTCTCTCCAATTCTCTCTCCTCTGATCTTGAGCACGTAGTACAATGGGGAAAGGAGTGGCTAGTTACTTTTAATGCATCTAAAACCAAGCTTCTCTCTTTACATCATCAACATTCTAATCCACATTTGGCATCAATTGAAATGAATGGCTCTCGTCTTCAGGAGGCCTCAAGTTTGGACAAGCTTCTGGGCTTGACCATTACTCCTGATCTTAAATGGAACACGTACATCAAGTCTGTTGCCAAAGCCGCTGGAAAAATGGTGGGATCTTTCTATCGATCCAGTAAATATCTCACTGCTGATGCTATTGTCTATCTATATAAGTGCCAGGTACGCCCAAGGATGGAATACTGTTGCCACATCTGGGCAGGAGCTGCTAGAAAGGACTTGTCCTGCCTTGAAAGAGTTAAAAATAGACTTCGTAGCCTCGTAGGAGATGCCCTTTTCTCCTCCTTGCAACCTCTATCTCACAGAAGAGATGTTGCGAGTTTGTCTCTGATGTATCGTTATTTTCATGGAAAGTGTTCGACTGAGCTTCAATCCATGGTCCCCCCTCGCCAAACTTTCACAAGAAACACTCGTCTAGCTGTAAACACTATCAATAATTTCCCCCACTCTTTATCTGTGCCTAAACCTAATCGTAGATTCCCTGAACAAAGCTTCTTTCTTAGAACTGCACGCCTGTGGAATTGTCTTCCTTTTTCCTGCTTTCCGGCTGACTACAATATGGTTGTTTTCAAGTCTAAAGTAAATAAGTTCTTGATGAGCCGTTCCATATAAGTTATCAAATTTACCAAATTTTCATTACTAATGATTACTATATTGTCCAATTTCTACTGTACACTCTTTAACCTTTTACCCTGTAGTGGCCTCTGGGCCTTGATAATGTGGTGATGCCTATGTAAAAAAAAAAGAAAAAAAGGGATAATAGATACGAGATCTGCATGTATTAAAACAATTTTAAATCATATTTTGCGATTGGGCAAAACATTTTTACATAAATAGATTACATTCACTTAATTTCAACTCGTGTTTTGCATACAGTGATAGCCGTTTTAGACTATTGTTTTTTTTATATTAAGAACAATGAGACATATTTCTTCCTTTTTCTCCCTCCATCTCTATCTTTCTCTCTTTCTCTCCCTCTCACTTTATATATATATATATATATATATATATATATATATATATACATATGTATATATATAATAAAAAAATATGTGTCTTTTTTCTGCTTATCTTGGTACAGCCTTCTCTCACCGATTTGGTCACAGTTTAAGTATTGCTTAATCACAGCTGAGATTAAAGTTCTGACCCTACTTTTTGAAACAGCTTGCAGGAAGATTTTGAAATCTACAATCCATATATGTCTGCGTTATCGGTAAATTGTGCTGATCTATATTTTTACAGATAGATATTAGCTGGGTGCAAAAATAATGTCGTTTTCGCACGAAGTTGAACTTCAAAAACGACTTTGTTTTAACCAAGTTAATATCATATGCGCTAGATTAGTCACTTTGATTTCCCACACGTGATATTATAACACTCAAATTGTGCTGTTACTACATGCAAACCGAAAATCAATGCAATGTTCCGTATATTTTCCTGATATATTTAGTATATGCGAATAGCGAAATACAAAAACCCTGCTTGAACATATGCAAAAACAAATATGAACGATGCCTCGTGTTTTTTTTTTTTTTGCTTTTTTTCTTTTTTTTTGCGCAATTTCATCTGGATGTTGATTTACCAAATGCAACGCACATGTTTGACCTTGTCAACAGTATGGTGATTTATTCTATGCTATTCTATTTAAAACAAAACTTATAAAAAGATGCAGTTGTCGTTTCTGTGAATTTCATTATAAAATCATCATAATGTTTTATTTTGTTGCCCGGTTGACTTCCACGATTGCTTTGCGGTAAGCAGATACCAATTAACGGTTAACTGGAGAATGGTTTCCTGGCCCGCTGGGAAACATATTAGTTGCCCAACGAGAAAAACCTCCGAACTCTGTCGCAAAAGATCTTACAGATGTTGGCAGTGATAAAGTTGAAGTGATCTGGATGGCTGCGTTTTGTTTTTAGTGGCGGAACCCATGGGTGGAAGTTTGGCGTTACCTTCGATTGAGGGATGTCTTAAATCCTAGGAGGAGCTGAAAGAGATATGGAATAAGTAAAGAGAATATTAGGAGGAACTATTTCGAAAATATAACAGGTCCGGTATATCAATCCTTGGGAGAAATATGAAAGGGTAGGCGTTAACGATTTACCAAATTTGCATTCAAATGTATATATATATATATATATATATATATATATATATATACATACATACCTACACACATGCATACATATATATATATATATATATATATATATACATATATATATATTATGTATATATATATATATGTATATATATTAATCCACGATTAAAAGAGTTTCGTAAGATAAATGTAGTATAAACCGCTTTTATATCGTTTTTATATTATATTTATAATTATATAATTTATTCGGTTTTCATGTATATATATATATATATATATGCATATATATACATATATATGCGTGTGTTTATATATATATATATATATATACATTTAACACAGATTAACAATATAATCATAAAAATAATATAAAAATATATTAGCGATTTATACATTTATCCTACAATAACTTTTCATCTTGGATTTATGTATATATATATATATATATATATATATATATATATATATATATATATATATATATATATTAGGGATACGTAATAGAGTTGGTTTTATTAATCTGTACTCATTAGTAATAGGGACAGTTCCAAAATTCTTCCGATTTCAATATAATTACCGATTCTGCTTCAGATATATATATATAAAAAAAACATTTCTTTAAGTTTAATTAAAAATATGATGCTTTTTTTAATGTATAAATAACTGTGCTCCCACCGTGTAATGTCCGCATATATTTTTCAAAGTATAAAAATAACACGTATGAGATATATAGTATGACTGTATATCTTTCTAAATATTTGCTCAAATGGTTTTTTTTCTTTATAATTGATTAAATTGTAAGCCAAGATTTTATTTTCATTTGAAACAAATCTCATTTTCATTATGTCATCACAAATGCAATTCGAAATTTTCATAAACGATTAAAAAGAATGAACGATTGCCATGCAAAATAAGGAAACAGTTCTCAAATAGAATAGTAAACTAAGCCAGTCCTATGTGAGAAATGAACATCTACATAACTAATGTTGATGTTTAAAAACCATTCTTAACACTGTGACTTGTATTTGTTAACTACTTATGAAGAAACGTTTCCCCTATGATTTTTCCCCTATGAAGAAATGATGATTTTTCTCACACATATAAAGACATGCTGGGTTAGACTGATTTGCGTTTGTGTAAAGAAAAACAGAAAAATGTTAGCGAGAAATCGATAGTAAGCGACTGTTGCGACGATGACAATTCCTGTGTAAATGATATCAGATGACGTGGAGCGCACTAGAAATCTGGCAAACGTGTTTTCACTCGGTTTCCAGAGAACATCACAGGCTGTTTCCAAGGAGATATTCTCTATAACCTATGTGGAAGGTCCTACTGAGCCGCCAATAACAATAACAACAACAACAACAACAACAACAACAACAATAACTACAACAACAACAATAATAATAATAATAATAACAATAATAACAATAATAATAACAATAATAATACTATTAATACTACTAATAATAATATTTATAATAATAACAATAGCAATAATAATAACAATAATAATAATATTAATACTACTACTACTACTACTACTACTACTACTAATAATAATAATAATAATAATAATAATAATAATGATAGGAGCACTAGAAACAATTCTGAAAAACTTTGAAAATAGAATGGGAGAAATTGGAATTAGTGGTATTGCTGCAAAAATACAAAGACTAATGATAATGAACACGGCTTAAATAGTAAGGAAACTCCTTGAATGCGAAGAATAATACAAGAATACAATATAATGAAGAAGCGTTACAGGGAATAAAGAACACCAAAGCTTCATATCTACAAGTTCTACACCCCCATCACGCATCCTTTCCCATTGTCTCATCGCCCCCCTTAAAAAAGATGATACAAAAGAGCCGAAAAGCGTCAAGGAGGATGGGAAAACCGAGGAGCGAGCGCAGACCAGACGTTCGCTGGACAACACAAAGCGAACTGGGGCCTTGGGGAAGCCTAGTGCCACTCAAATTCCAGTATAGAATAATGGTCACTGCCATGCAGAAATCAATTGTAAGAGGCTGTTCCGATGACGCAAATTTATTTGAAATGCTATCGAATGAGGAGACTTTTTTGTCAATCAGCTTCCAGAGAACAGCACAGGTTTCCAGCAGATCTTTTATGACTTGTGGGAAAGCTCTATGTGAGCCAATAATAATAATAATAATAATGATAATGGATAAAGGATTGAACCTAAATTACTCACCCAAACTGTGATTCTAATATTTTGAGGAGATTACAATGCGTAAGAAATTAAAAAAAAACACACACACACATGTTTTGTAGAATTTCGAGTAGGAAAGCAGTTTCACACAAATTTAACAAAAAATGATATTCATTTCTGGCCCATACTAACATTTTTTTGTCATATCTAATCGCCAAAAATCGAAATCAAATACTTGTATAACGCAACATTTTCGCTCGATTGTAAAAAATTATTTTATATTTTTCTTCCAGCATGTGTTTAATTCTCGATTTTTGCGGTTTTCAAACATCACCGTGAAGGGTTTGTGGCCCATTACAGAGTGAACACTAAACTTGTTTTAAATATAAAACATGCTTTAAAATAAGTATGAACAAACATTAACTTATTCAGGTAGGTAAAATAATATTGCCTTTGATAACATTTATTTGTTGCATATTCGATATTTATATCGTTTTTTTGTTAGTTATAGTAACGAATGTCATAATGTAATTCTACATTGCGAGAAGGCGCCTAAGTTTTAATGTAGGTATAATTTCATTTTTATTCGTAAATTTCTAAAGATTTATATCTATATTTTTCTCTTGTGCCGAAAACCAAGAATACCATAAACATTGTGTATTTAAGAAGAAGCCGATGGCAGACAACGACAGTTTCTAGACAGCGTCAAAGCAAATCAAAAACCTAGTCCAGCCAGCGCAAGTTAAATCTTTTAAACTGTTTAAAACGATTAGCGAACATATACTAAAAGGTTTACAAGGGGTGATTTACAATAAAAGTTATGAATTAAACTCTAAGAGTCAATGTTAAATTGAGGAGAGTGAGTTTTACCTCATTTTATTGTTTTTACTGTCAAGTTTAAAGTAAATAACTGCTAATAAATAAATAATTCTGTGTTCATTTTATTTCATAAAGAAAAATAAAATGGAGAGATTTATATTCGAGAATTAGCCTCAATTGCTCCTATTTCGCTAATCCTAAAAGTTCTGATTTTTCCGCTTCCCGATTTCCATTCGTGTTTGTGCTGATATGTACACTGCAATAACAATGGCTCGATCTGTAATTATAACTCGGTAATAACTTGTAAGAGGATAACGTCTCTTTTTCATGTCGGCTTTTATATTGTTAGTATTATGTAGGATATAAATAAAACTCGGTATAAATATATATAACTATATAAATGTGTATATACGTTAATATATATATATACGTGAAATAAACATATATATATATATATATATATATATATATTTCACGTAAACATATGTGTGTGTCCGCGCTAAAAACGATGTTCTGCCATTAACCAATTTTAATTTACTCCATTTCATAGGAAATACATAAACAGCAAAATAAATCATAAAAAAATATGTAAAAGATTTTTTTAAAATATATGCCAAAAAAAATATGCACATTTTGAATTAGCATTTGTCTGTTTTTATTCAATGTAAGATTTTAAAGAGAAAACCATCTTCCAATTTCAAATAAGGTCACACACTCGCACAAGAATCACGATCTTTTTCTAGCTTAAGATACCGCCCATTTTCGTTCTACCAATCAGGTATTTACTTTTTAATACACACACACACACACACACACACACACACATTATATATATATATATATATATATATATATATATATATATATATATATATATATATATATATATATATATATATATGCATTGTATATATGCGTGTCCGTGCGGGTATATGCGTGTGCGTTATGGCGAGCGTATATGAGAAAGAAGTTTTGCGTATATGATTTTGCATCTGTAATCGAAAAAAATGAATTTTTTTTCTTAAACTATGTTTACTAGATTGCATTTCTATCGCGACGCCGCATGACTAATTCAGATTATTCACAACCTATAAAAAGTCAGCCTGTTTTTTTTTAAGTTAAACCGTCGCTTACAATTGATTACTGTTAACGCCCATTGTTTCCGCCCTCTATGTTTATGTTTACGTGTTTGAAACTAAAGGCGTTCTGCATTGCACAGATGTTCGTAAAAACTGATGCATTGATTTTTTTATTTACTTGCTGATCCGTCTATTTTATTATCGTCGCCTTAATATAAACAATATCATATTCCAGTAATTATATGTGCAGCTGAACTCATGAAAAATAATTCAAAAATCAGCCGGCATATATACCCGGTGAACCAAGGGCAAAAATGTTTAAAAATCTGCACTTAAATGGGCGGTCTAAAACGTGTACAGATCTCTCGGCTGGAACATATTGGTCCGCGTGTGAATGTTTGCATCCATTGCTTGATCAAATGGATGAGAAAAAATCGTAATAGTACAAGCTACTAAAGAAATAATAGGATAAAAGCATTGTCGTGTAATGATACGAATACCTTCGATTCGGTAGTGCGACATCAATAACTTTAAGACTTTGTGATACATATATAAAATTGTTTAGCTCATTGATAAGTCTGAATAAAATTCGCTCAAAAATAGCGTTTTTTAATGCTACCAAGACAAAGTTTTTTCCTCTATCAAGTATAAGAAATGTCTAATAACTCTCTCTGAATAGGAGTTATTAAGATTCTCCGACCTTACACCCCCAGATAACATCAATATGAATAATTCCTAGCTTGCTGCCAAGGAGATACATTTTTACCGAGATAGAAAACTGAACTCAACCTTCAATTGTAATATATGTCTGGAAAGATATCATTATTTGTAGATCTGCGTTTGTGCATCAACAACGATTCCTGTTCTATCTTACACAGCGTTCAAATACTCTCTTATTGTAACAGACTGGCAGGCGCATATTTAGTAGCAGCAACAGAAGGGCCCGTATACAAATTGCCTTGCCGGTGAGCGAGTTGACGCCACAGCAGAGGATGACAAGACAAAGAAAAACAGAGAAAAAAATCATACACATTGGCGACATGCGACAGAAAATCTCGCGTGCCGCGACACCGGGAGACCACGTAAGCGACCAGAGTATTTGGAAACTTTAATCAGTGCAGTAGAAATTTTAAAAATAAGATTTAATCCGTAATTTGAACAAAAAAAAATAGCCTAAATATCGTGTGCCGCTGATCGAACAGCAGTCATAGAAGCGGAAAGAAGAAGAAATATAAAACAAAAATGTGTAAGGGGCCAACGAAGCGAAGACATGAGAAATCTGACATTACCGTTGAGATGTGGCAAGCAGACAAGAATAGAAAAACTACGTCTTCCACATGACAGTTTTCTCGATCATATATATATATATATATATAAAGCTGCAATGCGTTGTTAGAAAAGTACCGTTTTATTTTTTATTTCAACTACAAAAGAGCGACGGCGAATGTCTTTTATTTTTGTGCTTTTGCAACTGTCTCATATACAATATGTTGGATCCGTGTGTTAAAACTTAATGGCATTGTTCAAGAAGAATAAACGACAACGCTACATAATTTAGTAGACCGCACACTTGTTGACGATGTTCCCATATTATATCATCTCCGCAATGTTGCGGCATCATTTTGCATCAGTAGAAGTGTTACTACGGATTTTTCTCTGTCAATCCTGTTGCACTTGAGCATCATTAATGTAAATACCCAACGCGGCAGGTAAGAAAATTAAACCCTCTGACTATAGAGTTTCACAGATGTCTTTATGTCCTTGTCTAATAGATTATTTCAAAGAAACCCTTTCCAGCTCTTTTTCCCAGCCAGTACAATAGTGCCAACATTTAAATGTAAATCCAACACAAGTTGATTGCTTAAGATTTGCTTATTGCCTAAATTCATATTTCCTGTTTTGCAATATTTGATTATCTTCTGCTTCACACATACGTAATTGTACATGCAATTGTTTTTTTATTTATATTGAATAAAGTTCAATTTTACTATAAATTAGATCGTGTTCTTTTCTTCTTGTCTTTTTAAATGCAATTTATAAGTAAATAATGAACATTTTTTTTGTCTTTAAAATCAATGAAATAACGAAATGTTTAATTACTTTTAACTAATAAGAAAACAAATTTTCTGTATTGAAATAATTATTTTCATATTGAATGAGTTTTAGTACAAATAAGCTTGCTCCTTATTTTTCTTTTTTATGCACTTTTTAAGTGCTCTATTCGTTTTTATAAAAATATTTGATTCATTTTTGAGAGTTTGAATTTCTGACAGATCTTTCTTGCTATGACCTGAGCTCCTAAATATGTTATGTATTTCTTAAGGCCAATTAGTCTTCGTAACGATTGGATATAATCGTTCTAAATTTCGAAAATGAGGATTAATAATATGTATTATTTATATTGCTCGAATTATTGTTTCAAAGTTTACCAGTCATATTTACAACTAGGGTGGACACAATGCGTTGCATTAGTGGAAAAGAAGTTCGGGTTGGGCACAGCTGCTATAGTAAGAATATTGAGAGGCAACCACAAAAAGAACGGTGTCGCCCGAGAAAAGAAGTAGGTGACACCTCCCCCCAAGTAAATGAATCTAAACAAATTTTCCTTCCATCAGAATAGCAGCTAATTCCCGTGTGGCTGAAAAAAAAAGAAAATGGGGCAGTAGACAGGTTCGAACCTAAAATGCGAAAGAAGTTAGTTACTGGCAAACGCTTTCATCCATAATATTTTCACTTTGCTACACCTGCGTGATTGCGTAAATTGTGTCGCAAAAAGTGTCCCCCAGCGTTCAAAAAATGATCCAGTTCAACATCACAGAATTGACATTCTTTTTCTCTCATTTTCACATATTATGCGTAAGAGGGGTCGCTATTCCATATGGTACCGGTTTTGACGAAGTCCGATGCGACTAACGAAAGTTTTTAGCAGGCATACGAACACACAAAAACATGCACATAAAAAAACGAAGGTTTAGATTTATATAATGCATGAATAAACCGGAGAAATTCCAGATTAAATCAGCCTACACAATGCACGGATAACACTTAAGAGGAAAACAGCATCCTTAATAATTCAAGTGTAACTCATACATTGTGTACCAGTCTTAGTGCCGCAGTGTGTTTACGCTCTCCCTTTGCTGTGAGAAGGAGATAAACATCGAGATTGTCTAATGTTTTCTTAACTGGACGCAATTGTGCACACTGGGACCAAGATTATCATGGACTTAATTTTAATGCAACCGTCGGTGGATAATCTTTAGTCTAAAATATATAACTGAAACATAACTATTTAGAAATTCTAACACGCCATTTAAATCACGATTAAGCAAACACATACTTAATTAAAACGCATCTCTTCATCACACCCTGATGAGTAAATGTGATTTGCTAATTTAATTAAAACAGTAATTCATTGGCATATTATATCGCTGTATAATAAAATGGACATTTTCCTAGTTTGAAATCTTAAATGTACATGATTAATTTCTTTGGTTTTGGCAACAACTGTCTGATGCATACACCATATTTATCCTAGGCGAAAGTAATGTCGAACCAATAATTACCCGAACTATTTCTGGACAATTTGTATATATATATATATATATATATATATATATATATATATATATATATATGATTAGTTTTTTTTTGGAAAAAGAATTCCAGCAGAGTGCTCAATTAAAAGGAAAATCCAAGTTTTAAGAGCCGTATTTATATTTTGTGTACAGAAAGTTGTTAGTTGAGACAGATCATTGGTACCGTCGGTTTCAAGCCCGATAATAAGGCCCGTTTAAGGTATCCTTATCAAGCTCTCTTCAGCCAATATTCGTCTATCTTATAACCGGAAGTGTGAAGTATATACTTAGCTGAAGAGAGCTTTATAAGGATACCTTAAACGGGTCTTATTATCGAGCTTGAAACCGACGGTACCAATGATCTGTCTCAACTAACAACTTTCTGTACACAATATATATATATATATATATATATATATATATATATGTATATATATACATATATATATAATGTAATTAGACAACATGGTTGTAATTGGATACACTAATAATAAACGTAGGTCGGAGGTTAGAACTGCCGACTATTAACTTCAAAATTGTGGGTTCAATTCCTAGCTTAGGATAGGTTGCTAGTCCATCCGCACTGTTGCGCTGTGATTCAGCGAAACAGTAATGAATGTTGATGAATATAGTTTAAGCCGTTTTCCTTTGATAGGGCGCGCTGTCGTAAATTTATCTCACCCGTTGTGATTTGGTATTAATGCGATGCTCGCTGTTTCTTTATAAATAAACAAGCAGCTCGAACACTAGATTTAACAATGGATTAGAAACAATTCGGCTAGTAACATACTGAACGAGGTACGAATCAAGTGCATCGAATATTATATCAAAACATAAAACAGCCGAAAATGGCGTAAATCTTTTTATCGCCCTCGCTTAACATATCCTCGCTTCATAAATTCAGAGTAATCATAGCGTAATTTTTATGTATGTATATTTATGGCGTGATCTCACGCCCAACATTCCCATAATAATCATAAGACTTTACAAGAGCTAATGATGTGGCTGAACTAATCGTTTCAGATTGCGGTAAACCGCCGATCTAATAAAAGAAAGTTCTAACTCTTCCCTCGTTTTATCTTTTCACTAAGAATTACAGCGATCCCCACAAGTTAAATGTATTGCCGGCTTTGCGCGATATTTTATTGCTCGTGAGGGTGAGCAGGTCAAACGTTTTATGTTCCTTACGCGAGCTTAGGGGAGCAATCAACCATTTTTATTTTGTCTTCAGCTATGTTTCTTTGACCCGCGTTTTGGATTGACAACTGGAAAGTCAACGCAGCGCCCCATTAGGACTCGCCTAGAGTAACTTTTTATCACCGTCCCCTTGAGAAGCGATGACTGTTAGGGTAATGACACGGTTTAAGATAGAGGAGGGATAAGTGATAGCATTGCAAAACGACAAATTCAGCTAGCTCAAAAGCAAACAAAGTGATAATTAACGTGTCCGAACGTATGGCCATATAACACACTTAACAGACGCACAGATACACACATGCATGCATATATACAGAGGGGTATCTCTCTCTTTTTCGATTCCTATATATATATTTTTTTTTTCATAATATTATTTTGTATTCCTGCAGTACGTCACTAATTGAAAACGAATAAAGAAAAGTTATAAGCTTTTATACGTTTCGTATTCTTTTTTTATACATTTCCATTCATGTATATATATATATATATATATATATATATATATATATATATATATATATATATATATATATATATATATATATATATATATGAATTGAAATGTATAAAAAAAGAATACGAAACGTATAAAAGCTTATAACTTTTCTTTATTCGTTTTCAATTAGTGACGTGCAGGAATACAAAATAATATTATGAAATAAATAAATAAATATATATATATATATATATATATATGTTTATATATATATATATATATATAAACATATATATATAAACATATATATATATAAACATATATATATATATACATATATATGGATAAAAAATCAATACGAAAATATATAATAATATGATGTTAATCTTTTCTCTGTATGTATTCCCTATTTGTCCTATTGTTTATATACATCAGGGCAGGTGCTGCTAACAAAATACCTATCCTGCCTTGACAGGGTATAAAATAGACTTCGTGGCTTAGTGGGGGATGCCCTTTTCTCTCCCAGGCAACCTCTCTCCCACAGAAGAGACGTTGCGAGCTTGTCTTTGTTTTATATTTATTTCCATGGCAAGTACTCCTCTAAGCTCCAATCTCTGGTCCCCCCTCGCCAATCTTTCACGAGAAACACCCGTCTAGCTGAAATCACTGTCAATAATTTTCCCCACTTTTTATCTGTGCCTAAATCAAAACGTAGATTCCATGAAGAAAGCTTCTTTCTTAGAAGTGCACGCCTGTGGAACTCTCTTCCGTTTGCCTATCTCCCACTGGACTAAACTTGGATGTCTTCAAGTCTAACATAAACAAATTCCTGATATACCGCCCCCTTGAATAAGACACTTTATCAAATCTACATTACTAACGATTACTACGGTATTGTCCCATTCATTACTGAACACGCAATAACCCTTATCCCCGAGTTGCTTCTGGGCCTTGAACAGTGGTGTCTCCCATGTAAAAAAAATAATAAATACACACACACACACACACACACACACACACACACACACATATATATATATATATATATATATATATATATATATATATATATATGGCTTTCACGGCTCTTGTTAACCGTTATGTATGGCTGTGGAAATAATTACACACACACATAAATTGAAAATGAACTTGCTTTACCTCCGTATTGAGCACTCTTGTATTAACCTCGTTATATTTCACTGGTTACCCTACCTTTTGAACACATCAACTTCAAATTATCTATCTATCTATCTATATATATATATATATATATATATATATATATATATATATATTCAATTAAATTAAATATTTACATATATATATTCAATTAAATTAAATATGTACACACACACACACACACACACATATATATATATATATATATATATATATATATATATTCAATTAAATTACCACAGAGAAATATCAACACTGTATAGAGAAGCAATCGAATATATTAAATAATCAATGAGGAATAAAAGAAATAGTTTAATCTAATGTCATGGAACAATGAGGAAAAATAAAAGAGAAAAAGAAGACAAAAACCGATAAAAATTGGTTCATTAATACGCGTATAATAAAATTTTATATAACTTGTGTTCGGCATATTTTACTCATATGTAAATAAGATATAAAATTATGCATAACTTTTATTTCTCAGCTGATATTTAATATCAGGTTGACAAGGAAGTTCTTGCGGTGTTTAACTTTAAAATTTGGAAGAACATATATACGGCTACAAAAGTCAGCTTATTAGTTGAAATGAGAACAATCAGAATCCACATACGTTATACAACGCGAAACAAGTGTATTCATGCCAGTAACGTAATATATGCGTTCTCTTGGCGATGAAGTGTTTGAAAGTGTTTTTGATTTTGCTTTCGTTTTTGAAGCATTTTTCACGCAGAAAGTTGTCAAGATGCTTGAAAATGAAGTAGTTTACATGTGACATGTCTGGCGAGTATGGCGGTTGAGACAGAGTTTTGTAGGCCAATTCGTTCAACTTCTGCAGTGCCAGTTTAGCTAGGTGCGGTGAGGCATTGCTATGGATGAAACATGGACTATTTTTGTTGACTAATGCTTGGTGTTGTTGTTTTCGGCGTTTCTGATGCATTAAACCCATTTGTTGATAGAATTTCTCCCATGTAATAGTTTTGCCTGCATTAAAAACCTATAATGGATACGATAGGTAGCAGACATCCAAACAGTCAGCATAACAATTTTGATACAACTCTGCCTTCCGGAAGTTTCCTAGAGTTTCGTGGGCGGCTAACCTCTGAGAAGAGCATTGCCACTTGTCGTAAAAAAAAACAAACAAACACAAACACAAAAAGAAGAACAAGAAAAAAAAAACTCTTTTCATCGCACGTCAAACCTGCACGAGAAACAGATCGTTCTTAATACGTAAAAAAGAAAGATAACACTTAATAATGGCATTAGTTTTGGTTGTCGATCAATTCGTGAAGCACGTATTTATCAATTATTTATAAGTTATATTTAGTGTTTTGTTTTCAAATCACTCGTAAGTAGTTGGAAATTCTCAAATACGTTACATCTAGTTCAGAAGCAATTTCTCAAATAGTTGCACGTAGATTTCCTGCGGCATAGGCTATTAATTGATCGTTGTCTACATCCTATAGTCAAGGATAACGATTATCATTTTAAAGACTCTTCTCGCCACTACGAATTTCTTAAACCACCATTTAACTCTGCGTTCGATAGTGGTTGCTGGGATAAGTCCTCCGTTTATATCGCGAACTGTTTCAGTATCTTTTTGGCCTAGCTTGAATTGTAATTAGAAAATTGTGCAAATGTGTTTTTCCGTCCTATATTTAATGTTCTGAATAGAACACCCAATTATTCTTAAACGATTGTAATTGAATCTATTAGAGAGAGAGGAAAACACTTTTTAATGATATATAAGTAAAAGGTATTATAGCGAAAACTAATTTGAAAATACACTATTTGAAATCAAAATCAAAAATTCCGCAAGAACTGTTTTCTCAACCGACAATTTCCAATAATTCTCCGTTTATTTATGTGATGCACCTAGAATTAGACCGATATGCATTCATACGTACCGTTCAATGTAGCGAAACTAAGCTCGTTTCCTTCAATAATTACAAGAACCCTTCTCAACCACCAATAGCTCTGACTAGAGATACATTACCTGAAAATACTTCTTTTAAACTCCCCAGCCTAACGTTCACAGGGAATATTAGCTGGAGAGATACATTGAGAGAATTGCCAAGAAAATCATTTACTCCTGAAAGTATCATGTATCTCCACAAGACTACCATTCACCCATGTATAGAGTATTGTTGCCACATTCGAGCTGGTGCATCTGCTAGAAGTCTCTAATTGCTGGACAGGGTTCAACCGAGAGGTACTCAAATATATAAAACTCTGACTAGAAAGAACTCAAATATAAAAAGTGTCTTTAGGGTAAGTGAATTTACATAGGTCGGTAATAATTATGAAACAGTCCTCGACATTACAATTCAGTAACTTTAATAAAAAATAGTTTATATAGGAATGCACTGACTATAAGGTCACTTAGAACCGTATATATATATATATATATATATATATATATATATATATACATATATATATATATATGTATATATATATATATATGAGTGTGTGTGTGTGTGTGTGTAATTATTTCCACAAGCAGAGAAATCAGACATAACGGTTAACAAGAGCCGTGAAAGCCAGCAAACCGGAGGTCAAATACTTGAGTATCACCCTCACTAATAGTGAGGCATCGGTTTGGGTTAAGGTTGATTGCGATGATTACATCGCTTGTTCAAGAAGAAAGTAGGTTCATTCCACTGTCGGATTTCGTTGCGGTTTGCTTGATGTATGATGTTTAATTAATACAACTTTCTTGGGTGAGGCGCGTTTGCTCAGTTGGCAGAGTGCTTGCCTCGCATGCAAGAGGCACGGGTTTCGAATATTGAGTTCGGATGTGTCTAACTGATAAGCCCAAATAAAGACGAAACTCGAGTCTTGGACTTCCGGTTTGTTGGCGTTCAGGGCTTTTGTGGGTCGTGAGGTTGTCTTGCTGTGTAAATAATTATATATTCTCTCACGCATTCTGATATATGGATATATGTTTTATTACAGTATATTTCTGTTAAGTTACATTATTGTTTCAGCTACTCAGCCGGTTTATTTTGGCCGTCTGTAGCTTCTTCAGACTTTTACAGAACCGGTTTCTGTAAAAGTCGGAGGAAGCTACAGATGGCAAAAAAAAATGGCCGAGTAGATGAAACAATAACGGAAATTAAAAGGAAGATACGGTAATAAAAAATAAAACGCATATTTTCTCTACAACAGTATTGAGCACTTTCTTCAGTTTTTATTAATTACCATTTCCACTATATATATATATATATATATATATATATATATATATATATATATAGAGAGAGAGAGAGAGAGAGAGAGAGATTACAATTAAATGATCCAAGATGGTAAAATTAAAGTATATTATAAATATTAAAGAATTAATATTTATAAAATTATCTCAGCTAGGTGTAAAAGCTAGATAAAACCAAATAGGAGATAGGGCTTATAATACGAGCAAACTGTTAATAAAATTTGTTAAAAAACACTTTGAAAAAGAGTTAAAAACATATTCAATCTGAAAAGGAAAGACTAGATAAGTGAATAGTCCTTAATCCGTGGAGTTTCGAAGAAATACTTTCCTTCTCATCAGCAGGTAGGAATTAGCAAAATGCGGAATCGGATTTTTCATGCAAAAGTATTTGATGAAACAACAAGTAAGTCAAAGATCTTACTTAATAACAAAAAAGTGAAGCAGAGGGAATATTCTGAAGAAAAAGGTGATTACACGTGAATGGATAGTCTCGTGGAAGATAAATAATCCAGTAAATAATCCGCGGATTAAGGAATATCCACTTAATCTAGTGTTTCCATTTCAGATGAAATATATTTTAACTTTTTTCGAAGTGTTTTTAACATGTTTTATTAACTGTTTGCTCGTACACACCCACACACACACCCACACCCACACACACACATATATATATATATATATATATATATATATATATATATATATATATATATATATATATATATATACACGCTATTAGGTTGAGCTTTTTGTATAACAAATTTTTACACCTAAATTTAAAAGAAATAATCTCCGGTAATGTATAGTAATTCTGCAATTTTTTGTTAAAAAATTGTACGCAAGTTTATAATTTCGGTAAAATATAATATAGCTTCTTTTGCATTCGGTAGATGACTTTGTCATTATGATTGATGTGCGGACTTTTTCAACAGAAATGCTAGCTATATAGATGCATCCTAAATGACAGAACATCTAGATACTATAATATCATTTGAACTATTTCTATGCCTTTTTGCATAAAGCCATTTTTGGCGTTTGTTTTTCTACGTAAATTTCTAGTAAGCGATTAAAATGAATTATAACTTTTGTTATGGCCCCACTTTACATATGAATAGAGGACAATTCTCGTCAGGATAGCTTATATATTATAGAGTAATACTTGGTCACATACGCTCATATCTTGCATAGACACACATACAAACAGGTGCACACACTTAAATATGCATTCATACGGATAGATTTTTTCACATTAAAAATAAGTAGTTTAGCCTCATGCACATCATAGAATCATAAATTATAGGCATTATAGGGGCCTTATAAATGTGTTGTCAAATATTATCCTATATAGATGTAAGTAATTTTACAATGAATGTATCCTGTAACATGTAAATGTAGCATAGTACATATTTACATAGCAATTTTCATTACATATATTCTTTTATAATTTCTCTCGTCTTTCATAATCTATAAAAGTGTTTATACAGAGCTCGTGGAAACCACTTTCATATATTCATATTTTTTACCTGATATAGAAAAGTATATTACTATTAGTTATCCATATTCTTTATTCCTACTTACGTGTCTACAAGCTAAAATTTCCGTTTAATATAATGTATTGGCTAAATTGAGTTTATTTATCACAATGTAAACCTTGATGCTTTGAATGAAATAGACAAGTATTACTTGCATAACTTCACTACTGTTTTCATCAAGGTTAGTGTTGTTAAGACGTTACGGCATATTTAAACCACGAAAATACGGTGACTCTAAGTAAACTAAGAAATATGCATGTCGACTGCGGAAAATCTGAATTAAATATTTTTTTATGCATAGAGGAACCAATCTCACGTTTCGTAATTCGTCAGCTGAAACTGAAGTGTTTTGTTTGTATCGACCATACTGTGATTTTCTTAACAAAAAACTCATCTCTGCCTAAGCACGATTACACACCCATACATATATACATACATATGCATATATATATTTATATATATATATATATATATATATATATATATATATATATATATATATATACACACATATATATGCATATATAGTTAAATTCGTTAAGAAAATCTGATAAATAACTGCATACAAATGTATGTATAACTGATGCGCCTGAATGAGGGAGAAACAATAGTCTTGGACTTCCGATTTCTTTGCTGGCATGGAACCTGTCGGCTGCGAGGTTGTTTTGCTGTGGAAATAATTATATATATATATATATATATATATATATATATATATATGTGTGTGTGTGTGTATCTATGTATATATACATATGTTAATATAGATTTTAATCAATTAAGATAAACAAAATTACAATAAGTCGCTCCAATAAATTTACTGTTTCATTCTTTAAAAAAACATCGCCAAGCGGCAAAAGACTTCTGCAGAGACGAGTCACTTAATGCAATAAATGACTGTCCTCGAATAGCAGCAGATGTTTCTTATCGCCTGACTATGTATTTAAGACTAAAACGGTAATTTTATTGTAGTGAGTAATAATGATCTACACTGCATGAAATAATATACTGTTCTTGTTTATAGTGAACACTATTAACAACTTCGTTGAAATTCAACAGTTTTTACTTTATAGTGTGTTTGTTTTTTTTAACGTAGCATAGGTCGGGGCTACAGAGCCATCCCCGTATTCCTAGATGAGATGCAAACGAAAACGTCATCATCAGATCCGATGGACAACCAACATAATATTGCACAAGGGGCTTGGAATAAAATGTTAGATTTCTCATAGTATTATTTGTAAAATTTATAATTATATTAACACACGATTAATTTTATTATCCAGATGAAATGCCGATCGATTATAACAAAAACTGAATCACTAATATTAGTTATAGAATATTTTACTTATATTTCGATGAAAATCAGTCATAAAATACATTTAACATCCTAATGAATGCATTTACGATGATACTTACAAGCTTTCGAAGGCGAGCCATTAAATGATACATATGCCTTACATAAAAAAAATGCTAGTTTTATTTGTGGTGTCTTTAAAAACAAACACACAATATGAGGAGACTTTGTTTAAAAAAACTACATGATAACATTATTGTCCAAGACATATTGTCTATCGCAATAAAAACATCGTTTCCGAAACGATCGTACAATTTATTGGTTTTGTTTGTTCTTCCTTGTGAAACACATTTTTAATTTGTAATTTTGATTAAAAATTATCAACTATCTTACTCAATATACAAAATATATCTAGAATATATATGACTATCGAGTTTATTATATATCTATATTAACACGTGCACTGTTTTATTTATTTGTATTTTTTAATTGTATTAATGAATTTACTAACACATTAAAACATACTCTGCTTTTCAGACTTTTTCTAATTTCCTTAATATATTTATCTATCTTTCTATATATATATATATATATATATATATATATATATATATATATATATATATGTATATATATATATATGAACTGAGCATGCCCAGAATTGGCGGGTAAGTTTGGTAGAGTCTGCTGAGCTCAACTCTTTAAACTGACTTCTCGACAACCAAATTTAAGTCCAAAATCTGATTAAAAACCTTACTTTATATCTGAATACACTTTATGTAAAATATCACAAAGCTGGCGGAATAGTTTGCTAGAGGCAGTAAAGCTAATATTTTTCTTTGACCCCTTAGCAGCCAATATGTCTGCCAAAAACCGATTTAAAAAGTTGTCTTATGTGAATAAAATGTATATAAACTTTAAATTACTTAGACCCAAACTTTGGGGGAGTAATATATTAGAGATCGCAAAAGTAAATTTCTTTTAAAATTCGACCCCGATTTTGACCCTTATTATTTATTGCTTTGAGCTCAAATAAGATTACAAAGTTTGAGCCTAGTCAAAAGAAATTATATCTAAAAGTTCAAGTTTAGACCCAAAATTGGTGGATGAGTTCGGTAAAGTTTTCAAAGGTAAAATCGGAGAACTTTGACCCATTGACAGCCAAATTTCTGGCCGAAACCCGAATTCCGAGTTTGTAGACTGAAAATTGACAGAGTGTTTTCGTAAGGAAATGGGCACACACAAACAAACACACACACATACAGACAATTTCACACACACACACATATATATATATGTATGTGTGTATGCACATATATATATATATATATATATATATATATATATATATATATATATATATATATGAGGGGTGATTATATAAAAATGACAGTGTCTGTGTGTTAAACAGTCTGTAGTTGGTCTACAGTCCCGAAACTAGGTATATAAGACATTTGAGCCGATGGAATAAATTTGCTTTACTGGATAAGTACGAATTGATTCTAAGTGCCTAAGTTGAAAAAAAAATGGAAGTTGGCAAGTATAAGTCATATAAATATGTCAATTCCTTGTAGGGACCGATATACATTTTTGCGTTGAACCACAGTATTTTTCAAATAATATTAATATGCATATTGACTTAGATCTGATTGAAAGAGGAATATAAGAGAGATGTTTTCTATCTATTCTAGCTGAAGGCGCATGGGCCATTTTCCGAACATTAGAAATCGCTACGCTTTATTGGTTGCAACATACTAATCAATAGAAAATGGGTTCTGTAATGATAAGTACGATGACTGCATTAATGAAAATATAACATGTAAGCGTATTTTCATACATGGCATCACCGAGCGACTGGGCCGCTATATATATATATATATATATATATATATATATATATATTTCCTCGACACAAAATTATCCACTCATATTATAGTTATACAAAAATGTAGTCAAGCTTACAGTTGAGGCGCCTTTCTTCTATTTAACTGATTCCCGCGAGATATCAGTCATTTATCAACTTTTTTTTTTCATTTTCAAAGGAAACCGCAACGCTTTCCTTCGGGATCGACTGCAGTTACCACGTTTCATTATATCTAAATCTGATCAGAGAAAGTGTTTAGCAGACATTCGAAATTGGATTCTTGGCAGGACCGTTGCTATGTACATCCGGTTACATGTGGAGCGTACATTCAAAGGTTGCTGAGAAAGGAACTAGCAATCTACTAGGTGATCCTTTCCATATCCCTGCAACCTCTTTCCCACAGAAGAGACTTTCGAGTTTTGCTCTGCTTTATTGGTATTTTTCGACAGGAGCTCATCTGAGTTCCAATCTACGCACGGCTGGATAGCCATTCACAAAACGCACTGTTCTAGTTCAACCAACAGCAGGAATTGATCCCCCTCTTTATCTGTCTCTAAATCTAAACGCATGTTTAATCACCAACGTTTATTTCTTAGAAGGATCCACTGGTGGCAATGTCAGCTAGCCTGTTTTGGAGCTAATTACAACATGTTCATTTTAAAACAATATATGTTTTTTGAGCCGACTCCTTAAATAATAATTTTTGTACACTAACTATCGCTATGCTATCATAAATCATTAAAAATGATCCACGAGTAGCATCGGTCCTTAACAAATGATTGCTAGGGCTAGGAGAACAATATATGTTTCCTTCTCTTGACTGTCTGGTATATATCATTCGATATCTTATATCTTTTTTTATGTAGAGTGATGTGGTTCTCAGTTGATTGTGTCTTACTGTGTCGTATATATACTCGAGAGTAAAAACAATGAAAATAATATTCTGGTGCCCTAGCCATAGTAATAACTCTCTTGTAAAAGAAATCTCTGGGCGCTCTCTGAGTTTTATTTTGTGATGCAGTACAGTCGAAAATGTTTATATTGTTCTGTTTAATATTATGACATTCATTACTGCGACAATGTTCTTGTTACTTTAACTAAGTTTTACAGGGCACATTTCAACAGATACGAGGCAACTGTAGATAAGGGTTTATATTTACCGGTGGTATTATAGGTAAGAAGTTGAACATTAACTGGTTGCATGTCGGTACAGTCAGCATGAAAGGAGGAAATTAGAATGTAATAAAATCGCTTTTTATAAATCAATGATTATTAATTCAGAAGCAATCCAGTGCAAAAATGACAATGGACCGCCCGTAACACGGACGTAGCGATCAAAAATCACCGTATGCTGATAGGAGCTACAAAGCTCGGCTACTTACTTGCGAACAGGACCATACAATGCAACACGTATTTATCTGTAATCAATTACGCAAGACCTGTAGCTGGGAAGATATTGTAAATTACAATAATAATTAAAAGAATTGCGTTGAAAAAAAACTGATAGATAAAAAATATGCTTTAAGACAAGTAAAGAAAAAAAGTTAAAAAGTAAACATACTTGAAACACACAAAAACACATATTTACGATTTAAAAATGAGTAAAAGTTATACTGTTAGTTTTTAGTTTTTTTAAGGAAGTCAATGTAATTTTTTATCTGCCACTTGTGTTCATTTACAAGTATTTGAATATATTGAATAACTAGTTTTTCTTAATAACTTTCTTTATTACGTGCGAGATGTACAGGGTGATTTTAGTGTAGAAGTCGAATTTTCGTAATTTAAATGCCATTGCCAAGGATGATGGTAGAAAAAGATATGTTTGTTGTCATATTTTTCCATTCTAGTTGGCCGTTATAGTTCATCTTTTAGCTTAAGAAGACATTTGCTTTTATTATATATATTTGGTTCATATTTTTTTTCAAATACTACCACCGTCACTGATAAAAATGGTGTTGATCAGCAAGAACAGTTGTTGCTCCTTGTCGTACATTAGCCTTGCCTTAATTCATCGTAAAACGGAAATCCATCTCATGTTTTCCCAGCTTTGTTCACACGTTTTTTCTCTAATGGCAAGAATCAAACTTCCTGAAGTTGAATCACGATTATTCACAATGTATATCAATTTAAATCATAGACATTTGCTGACAGACCGGATGTCCTTCAACTTCCCTAAAAGTGTAAAAGCCAATCAAGTTCGAATAAAATCAGTAGTTTATAATGCTAAAAGTGTGGCTGATGTGTTACTTGCTTTTTACACTGCCATTAAGTGATGTCGTATCGTGACACTTCAAGTCCATCAAAACGTGATGGTCTCTGAGTTGGCAGGCGTACGTTAATGGCTACGAGCTTCTAATTTCGGCTTTAGTGTAGAAAGTTTGGTGCGGGGAAGTTGAATTTAGCGCCCTTGCCATTACCCAGCCAATGTTATTAGTCAATAAAAATGTCTGCTCAACTCGAGTCAAAGCCTGACACTAATGTGCACTTCTGCAAATGATCGGCAATAAACGTTTACTTTCCCAAGTGTGATAAGAGAAATTATATAAAATGGCCCGAGTTTTTATAAGTAATAGTTTCTGACAAGTATATTTAAGGGACGAAATAACAAATGTATCCCTAAGTTACAGTCATTCAATCTTTTTGTTTCATTTTAATTCAGTCGAAGTTCTTAGAAATTAAGGAGCTTCATTCTCTAAACTAAAACTTGATCTTTATATGGAATACGTAGATATTCGCTCAATTTATTGGTTTTTTTCTTCTAAAATAGCAAACACTAAAAAGAAGTTCAAAACATATATTTCCTCTTTCTAATTGACCGTTTAAATATGTCGTAGTATACCTGTCTTGTAATCTCATATCTGACCTGAACCCAGGACACCACTATTTGTAGTCAGATTAATTATCAAGCTTTGTGTTTTCAGTTGAGATAATAGCACAATTCGTCGTAAATATCAGTTGCCTTTGAACTTTCATAAACAGAGATGCCTGGGTTAAAAAATAATTACGTAATCCGACAACTAGACGTGAGTTTGGAACGATCACAATATATAATTTTGAATTTTGAGCTTTATCTACTTCACAAACTTAGATTCGCTATGTTGGACTTTAGGTTTGGAGAATATCGTATTAAGTACATAGCAAATAAGCATAGTGCCCATTTTACTTGGACGCATGGGAAGTCAATTCTGCGCATTTAGTTGTAATACAATTAAAAACGAAGCATCATGCAAAATATGAATAACACAATTTGAATAAATAAATAGTTATATTTTACATAAAGTATATCAGCTAAAACGAATAAAATTGCAAACATAAATATATTCATACAGTTATATGGTAGCAGGATTGAATAAATACCCTTCTGCACTTGTTGGCAAAGATATTGGCACTCAATTAATTATAGATAACTCATTATATATTGATATATCATTATACAGATAAAATAAACTAAACCTAGAATCTGCTACTAAATTTTTGTAAACCGTGCTTATTTTCGTGCAGTAAATTGCCTTTATCCGGAAATAAGTGAAATTCTACTAAGATGCGTTTTCAAATGAAAATGCAGTCTTTTGACTCGGAGTAAAGTATCCTGTATTTCTATTTATTGTCTCATTTCAAACGGGGAATTTAAATCCGTTTAAACTGAGGTCGTTTATATTCTTGTCTAAATATAATATGTCCCTTTTTGGAATGAGATTTTTACAGCATTAAAGTCAGACACAATGTGTAGCTTTGCCCTCTTCTGGAGACAACAAATAGTAATAGCCGTGTTGAATATTTATATTTATTTCCATACTAGTAAAACACAACACACTGACATCATATATGATGCTGACACTTTTAATCAAGCGTCATCTGCTACATGAACTGATATATCTCTAGTATCTTGCATGTAGCATTTTTCTAAAGGTTCAACTACATATATGTATTTGCTTGAACATTGAAACCGTGTATCCGATGCTGCTTTACAGTGTGCATGCGTAAATGAATTAAAAATAAAGTTTGGAAAGTTTTTTTTTAAATCGTTCGCGTTTAAAATATGCATATGAAAGAAAATAACTGTAAATCCATTTTGCATTGTTTTTTTACATCGGCTTTTTACGAATTTATTTGTATTTAAAGATTTGCTTTGAAAAGATCTCACCGTTACATTATCTTTAATTATTATTTCCCGAAGGCTCTTAACACATGCACAAAACTAGGGTGGCCATGGACAATGCACCCTTACTTGTATTTTTTTTGTTTTCCGTTTTAGGTTTCTTTAAAAATTATTTCAACGAATTACACCCCTCTTATATAAAGGATTTTTCATTTAATCTAAGGGTAATGCTTTCAAGACCTTTATTATCTAGAATATTTCGTATTGTGTTTACCGGTCGCCATTTTTGTTTTAAGCGCGTGTGCATTCAAATTTTGTGTGTTTATACATTAATTCAGTATAGTCATTTAAACTAGTGTACATTAATTCTGTATGACCCTATTCCATCGCTAGCCATAATATATACTGATTCAACGGGTCACAGGAAGTCCAGTTTAAAATAAAAAAAAAAACGTCTAATTTTGAATGGGATGTAAATTTTTCCATCTTGGCAGAGAAATCAAAATATGCAAGCGAAGCCAAAACGTTCGTGTTGTTGGGATCCTACTAATCATTCTGCGCATTTAAGGCCCGAATCTCTGCAAGCTCTGATTTCAACTTAATTATAAAACGAATACGGAAAACAAAAAAACTCTTTATTACGGACTTATGCGTCACGGAAGGAAAATATAATATTAAAAAATTATACAGTAAATGGATCAAATAGTGTTTTTTTCTGTATTTTTTTTTAAATCAAGAAAACATTTTCCAAGTGTTTCGATCCACCATGGTTCATAAATAAATGGAGAAAAACTATTTCGAAATACAACGTTCAAAATCAGTTTTTACTAGCTCAGATGTACTTTTAAAATCACGAATTTTTTTTTTTTAAAATGAATTTTTAACATATATATACAAACACTCGATTTTTTCGTTGTGTGATGCGTGAATATATCAAGATTATACGGTATGTTTTTAAATTACAAGTTTAATAAATTCATTGTAAAATTCTCTTAGAAATATAAAGATTAGTTTAATGGGTCCGTTTCAAAAGTAATTAGTACAGAAAAACCTGAGGTATAGAATAAAAAAAAACACCTTGTTTGTATTGAAAAAAAATGCTTAAAAAGCCCCCAAAGAAAGATTCTGGTTGCGCACAAATAAAAACAAAGAATTCGTCTACGCATGTATTCGACGTAAGCTCAAAATTCCAGAAAGTAAAAATGCTGTCTGAAAATGACAGCAGATATGAAGAAGAGGTACGAAGTGCTGGTCTTGTTTCCAAGGCGTGAATCCGTAGATTTCTATCGTAAAATTTGTATAATTTTTATCATTTTTTTTAATTTAATTATTTTTCTTTCGTCCTGCTTTAAATTGAAGAAAAAAATCTTTTTATTTTTCAATATTATATATAATTATATTACGCCTTGAACAGGGAAAATATTAGAATCTTATATATTAAATTATGAAGAAACTGTAATCTAACAAAACGAGGACATCTTTTGTAGTAATAATTCTGGTCTGGAAATATTTGATAAACAATCGTTATTCAATGATAATAGCAGTAGGTTGAAAGAAAATAATATTCCTCGTGTTATATCGAATTCATTACTTATTTAGGTGTTTATTTCGTACAGCTCCGGAAAAAATACTTTTACTTTTGTTTTTTATTGTTACGATTTACTATTTGTTATTTTCATGAAAACGCAAAAATATATTCTGTTTTTTCTACTACTGAAAACGATAACTTTAGTAAAAGTGTATTTTTTTTAAAAATAAATACGACATTTCCAGATAGAGCCAAACAAAAATAATCGGTGTATTATATTTCGTAAGCACCATTAAATAAACACTGAGAATTTTATTACAAGTACTTTCTTTTCTGATTTTTGGTGATTTTTTTAGTAACGGGAGAGGTTAAACTGTTCACACGTTTTGCGCATTGGCTATTCATTTTGCGCGAACCTTGTCCTTAGTTACACAGCCCGGCGGGAAAACTTAAGAAAAACACGGTATAGGATTAGGCTGTATGAATTCTTGACCTATAAACCGACCGTTTCGCTTTATTAATGAAAACCAAGGAGCGACAACGCATACGCGTCTTCACTTTTCTGATTTACGATTTGATGACCCATTTGACAGTTTTATGCTCGTCAGTTGGCAGCTTCTGTTGCGAGTGAGAAAGCAGTCGCAATAAAACGTCAATAAAAAAGGGCGGCAAAACCAGGAAGTTCTAAATCTCGAACAAATTGGCGAGATTTGTTTTTTTTTTTTATTTTCCGACACTTTGTATCTTACAAATCACCGAAGACGAGATAATCGACCCAGGAGATTGTTTCATAAAGCGTGTGCCACTTTCAAGTGTTAATGCGTCTCAGTCAACCAATGGCTGACAATGAAACGATGGCTGCGTAAGACGTCTTTCACTTTTCTAACTCTGAAATGATAACCTACATATGACATAAAAGAGGGAGGTGATATGTAAAATATATAATGTTATGTAATAAACGATACTAGTTTAAATAAAGGCCCTTCGGTTGATCTATTACAGTGACAATGTTATGTGGCTCATTGCATACAACGAAGACGAACTACAATTATTATCAATGAATGGTTTGCACCATAATAAGTAAATGCCTGAAAATACAGTTTGCCAACTATTGCGATTCGTGGATATAAAAATGTTATGTGGTTAATAGATAAACATAGCGGGTAAAGCAAAGGACTCAGTGATAAGATTTTGGAAAGAGTTTTTTTTTTATTTACCAATTTCTCCAAAATATCTGAAAATTCCTTAGTTTTTGATGAGTTATATCTGCTGTGAATTTTATAATTAGATTAGTTTAAAATAGTTCATATTGTTGGTATTCATCGAGTACGGACTATAAGTTCTAAAATAATTGGTAACAAACTGCGTTATTATTTCGAATTAAAAAAATACATGGTGAAACGTATAAAACTGGCATTTAAAATATAAGAGAATATATATATATAAGACAATATATATATATATATATATATAGAGAGAGAGAGAGATACATATATACATACATATATGACTATATATATATGTATATATTTTTATATACATATATATATATATATATATTATATACATAGGTATGTGCGTATAGATATACATATATCTGCATATATATACATGTACATACATATATGTATATATATATATATATATATATATATATATACTGATGCACATAAATAAATGTATATATATATATATATATATATATATATATATATATACAGACATATATAAGGCCATTACTCACAAACACGCACGCACATAAACACACACAAACACAGGCACACACTCACACACACACACTCTCTCTCAAACACACGCACCCACACACACACACACACATATATATATATTGTTGGGCCATATATAGTGTTGAGATGTGTTGAAAAAATCATTAAAGAATGCGATCGCAAACATTAAAACTAGGCACAAAATATTTATATAAAGAAAACTATATGTTTCATATTTACGTGCCATAATTTTAATGCAGTGGGGCTGGGGCTGCCTAGTTATTCATCAACGACTTACGTTGTTTTATTTTTTTTGCATTTAGTGTGTCGCTGATGATTGCTCTGGATGTATTTAAATGTATCCCTTATGATTGGTTGTGACTAAAAAAAAAACGCCCTATAAATGGCAGATGCAATGCATTTTGTGTATGTCTTTGATATATATATAACATTTTTTTATAACAAATAATTTCTGCGTGTATATATATGTATATATATGTGTATATATACACATATATGTATATATATATATATATATATATATATATATATAATGAAAATCGTAACGATTACTTCACTTAATCATTTTTATTATTTTCATGAATAAAAAATTATAAAATATTGAAATTAATGGCAATTAGTACTTTAGTAATAAAAATATGTATTGATGAGTGTAAATATTTGAAGATAAACGATTGTTATTTATGTCGGACCGAAAAGTTATTCTTGATTGAAATTAAAGGATTCATTACTTCAAGCAATAGCACATTTTTAAACGTAATAATTTAAAATAAAATGGGTTTGAGTTATTCATTCGTTCTGTGTGATTTAAAGCGATTCTATTTTGATTTACGATGTTTCTAGCCAGACCATGAGTGAAATCTTAAAAAACATATGATTTTCAATTGCGGAATCCAAATTATTGTGGGTGGGGTTGCGGATAATTTTCTTACCCAGAATTCTTGATTGATAAATGTATCAAATTCAAAATCAAGCAATTTAGTAAAGTTATTACCGTTGGCCCTTCAAAATATCCTGTTTGCCTTTATTTTCTGTCGGTTGGTGAAAAATGTGTCCCGCTCATTAATTAGCTTAAACAGACTATTAAGGACTGTTTTCCGTCTGTTTTACTTGGAGTTGTCTTTCATACGAAACCTGCAGTTTCGTGTTTAAAAAAGACGGTTTGCCTAACATTAAACTTAGACTATAGATTATATACAAATTCCAATGTCAGCGTGATGTTGTCTATTTTGTGTCCATTTTGAAACAAGAATTGGACAAAATGTTCCTTTAAGTTTTCAGAATAAAAATAAAAAATAAAAACAAATGTATCCTCAACCCCACCCACAATAATTCGGATTCCGTTATTGGAAATAATTTATTGGATAACCGAACATGTGGGCAAGCTTATAAGGACGACGTTTTTTCAATTTTATTTTGAGGCTGACCGAGCATTTGTATTTATTTGCTTCCCCACTGAGCAAATTAGGCACACGGTCGTTTTTTAATGTGGAGAGAGAGGTAGAGGAGAGGGAAAAGGGGCCAGCTCCCGAGAGGTGGGAAATGGGAGCTGGATAGTAACTGTCGGTCTGTAGGGTGAGCCCTACATTGACCAAGGTTTGATATGGGGTGTTATTCCCACATATGGTCTTTGCTTGCAGTATCTGTCAAAAGAGATACTATATTTTGATCTTGTCGCCTGGGCCGCACAGAGCCGGGTAGGCAGTTGTATTTATTTGCTTCCCCACTGAGCAAATTAGGCACAAGGCCGTTTTTTTAATGTGGAGAGAGTGGTAGGGGGAGGGATTAGGGGTCCAGCTCCCGAGAGCCGGGAAATGGGAGCTGGATAGTAAGTCTTGGTCTGTAGGGTGATCCCTACATTGATCAAGGTCTGATTTGTGGGGTTACCCCCACAAATGGTCTTTGTTGGCAGTATCTGTCGGGACAGATGATACAATTTGATCTTCTCGCCCGGGCCGCACAGGGCGGTTGAGCCAAAGGCCGGGGGAGCAATCATCAGAAAACTCTTGAATCCGTCAATATTGCACGGCTTAAACCCTCTCGCTGCAGGGCGAAACGGTTAAAAAACGCCCTGTACCTCTTTGGCAAATTGTAGAGATATTTTAGAGATTTCCCTATTCCCTTTTTCCTCTCTTTTTTTTTCTCTCTGTATATTTATACACGGATGATCATTCCCCATTCTTGATAGTTTAAGTTCTCTCTCTCTCTCTCTCTCTCTCTCTCTCTCTCTCTCTCTATATATATATATATATATATATATATATATATATATATATATATATATATTATATATATATATATATATTTATTATGATATTCAAATATACATATAAATATATATATAAATATATATATACATATATATATATATACACATCAGCCCACGTTAATTCATTTTATTCTATACTTTACCCCACATTTTCCTGTACACATATTTTATTACAATTGTAAATTAATCCTTCGCATGTTCATTATTAATTTTAATTTCTCCACCATACTTTCTTTTTTAAAAAAAAGTTTGAAAATGGCATCGTTGGTCCCGGATGAGTATGGCGAAAGACGTCTAGGGTTAAAAAACATGTTTTCACACACATATATATATATATATATATATATATATATATATATATATATATATATATATATGATTTTAGTGGAAACTGTCGAGATTGGAATATATATATATATATATATATATATATATATATATATATATATATATATTCCAATCTCGACAGTTTCCACTAAAATCATTGCAAGTTATTTCAATAAACAGGTAACTAAAATTATTCTGCCGATCCGTTCAGACGATCAAAGCCAAAATAAATTTGAAGGAAATAATTATTTTAATTTATGAATGAATTTCAAAAAGCCAATAGTTTATGTGCTGGATTAATAGGGGTGTGAGAGGAGTGAGAGACAAGAAAAAGGAAAAGATGGGAGAAATGTATTGTATGGTTATAATTAGAAATGAAATTACAAATTTAGAATAGAACGGAAGGAAATTAACATGAATGAAAATAAAGAGAGGAGATTGTTGTTTAAAAGCCAGGATAATTTTATTATCCTGTCGATTGAAACAGCATGTAATGATTTAAGTGAAAATCCTAGGGTTTGAAATAATAACCCCCCACACAAACACACATACCCACACACACACACACACATATATATATATGTATATATATATATATATATATATATATATATATATATATATATATATATATGTATGTATGTATGGGTGTCTGTATAGAGATTAACGAACAAAGCGGGGATTAACCCAGATAAAGTATAGTGATAATAAAACACATACGCCCACATATATATCTATATAACACACCCACACACGCACACACACACACACACACATATATATATATATATATATATATAGACACTTAACTAACCAGGAACTTATCAACCCAGATGATATATAGTGATATATTGGATAGACGTGATATAAACCTGGGTTAAGTTGAGAAGAGAATGTAGCTATAAAGGATGGGAAAAATCGGGAAACTTCATATAGATACGTACGTTGAACATATTTGCCGTCAAGTTCCGGAAACTGGCATGATGAGTAAGGGAATTATTTATGACATTTTCCGTGTAGATCTACTTGTTTTTTGGAAGAAACAACGCACTTCAAAAGACCGTTGGTCAATGGAGCAAAACTTTCCCTGCCGTTAGGGATATAGGGTTCCCCCGAATTGAAATGGTCAAAAGAATTGGAAAAGGTCAGTGAAGATGAATGCCGAAACGTTTTATCTCAAGCCGAACGAATGTCATGAAACAAGGCACCGTAAAATGTTCAAAATAATGTGAAATTATGTTTTTCGCTTAAAAATAATGCAAACGTATAAAACATAAAATACACACACACTCACTCCCCCCATATATATATATATATATATATATATATATATATATATATATATATATATATATATATATTTGTTTATTTAAATCCCCAAAACAGTATTTCAGGGTAAACAACCGATGATCCCTTGAAAATAAATTGTTACTGGGACTATAGTGAATTAGAGAGAGCAAGTTGATGCAGTGATTGCAGGTAATTGAAGGACTTACTGACTAAATGTTTTCTTACGAATGATAAAAATATTATTTTTATTTTATTTATTTTTTGTATAGTTTTAAAGGTTAAAAACTTAAAACACAATTTCCTGTTAAGGAATTGCATCGTTTTTTTTTTTTTTTTTTTTTGTTATTCATGCATATGTCCGTTATTATATTAAGAAATTATATATATATATATATATATATATATATATATATATATATATATATTATATCTCTTTACAAATATATACATACATATATATATATATATATATACATACATATATATATATATATATATATATATATATATATATATATATATATATATTAGCTGAGTGCAAAAATAATTTCGTTTTTATTCAGGATTGAGGTGACTAATGAAGACAACGGAATTGTTTGATAGTATTCAATAAAAATAGCAAACAAATTTTTTTTTATTTATTATTTAAGGATAAACAGTAACATATGGTCGCTACAAATCACCATCTGTTTCAGTCAATGAAACTGTATCAGCCGACCTGGAATCTCTTGACGCCACAAAGAAAAATGGAAAAAATTAGAAAGAAAAAGAAAAAAAAAGAAAAAAATTGAGCCTTTCAAAAAAAAATATAAAAAGATATACAAAGTTGAGAGCGTTCTTAAAAAGGAGATAAAAATGATTAAAAAAATGGAAAGATTGCATTACAGCATATTGGAAGATTATTAAAAAAATAGTTTAAACTAATTTTTAATATTTTTCCAGTATGCTGTAATGCCATCTTTCCATCTCCCTACATATTTTAACACACACGGATACACACACACACAAAACCCTTCTACACACACACACGCGCACCCCCTCCACACACACACATACACACCCACACACACACACACACACACACACACACACACACACATATATATATATTTTCAAAATTAGTCTAAACTAATTTTTGATAATCTTTCAATATGTTGTAATACGATCTTTCCTTTTTTTTTCTTTTTTATCCTCTTTTTTAGAGAGCTTTTAGAGAGTTTATGATCTTTTTATATTTTTGTTTGAAGAGCTCCATTTTTTTTTTTTTTTTTTTCAATTTCTTTATAATTTTTTTAAATTTTTCTTTATTGCGTCGAGAGGTACCGTGCCAGCCGAGGAGGTCTCATTGACTGACACAGATGGGTAGTTGTAGCGACCATATGTAACTGTTTATCTAAAAACCTCTTTTAACCAATATGAAGAGTCATGATCTTCATTCCATCTGACGAAGTCCAGACGGTGCTTTCCTTTTTTTTACAGAAATCATTGGCTTGCGTCTTGCAACACTTCCTCGCGAATTAAATTCCTTTAATCTGTCTTTGGCAGTAGAAAGATAATACTTTTTAACAAGATTGCTCTGTTGTTGGATTTGGGGAGCCGTTTCAAATCTATTTCTTAGGCTGTGGATCATGATAGCATTGTCTTCCCTGTTAAAGGTAACACTAGTGCGATAAGATTTAAGGGCATACGAACACTGGCGGTGTTTTGGTGCTTTTGCACAATCTTTCGTACCGTTTTCTCATCATATTTCGATCTGCGGCCGATGTCTCGATTGGATAAACCAGAATGGTGGAGATTAATGAGCTCCTGAACATTGATAAGAGAAAGCCGTGACATATGGACTAAATGTTACGATGTATAACCTGGAACAACAACAATTACGATTAGAGATGTTTTGCTGCCTGTTGGGCGATAATTTTAGCTGGTTTTAAACAAATTTGTTGTCGCAGACTTTCTTTTGGCATCCTCAATTTGAAGTTTTTTTTTGTTTTTAATTGACGTGAACACTAGAATATTTCAATTAAATTGCAAATATGAACAAGTAAAATTATAGAGGAATAAAAGCCGAACTAAATGAGGTATAGGTTGTTTAAAGTTACATTAAATTAAGCTTAAATTTGCATTTTTTTTTTGAAAAAAATACAAAGTGTTTTTTTTAATTTTTTTGACGGCACTTGTAGCTTATTTAGTTATACTTGTAGTATTTTTTCAAAAAATATATCATATATATTTGCATACCTATAAAATACATAGCGGTTACATTTTACTTTCAATGGAGTGTGGTCTTTTCTTGGTACTTTGAGGTGATATATATATGCATGTCTTCATAGGTAGGATTCCTTATGTGGCAAAACAAATTCGTTGTGAATGGCAGTGAAAACAGATAAATAAGGGAATAATATCAAAATAAGTAATTGAAATTAGGGCACGTAGTAGTAAGAAAAAAGAAGATGACATTTTCTTTCCTGAAAAAAAAAAAAGAAAAACACTTGCTCATGAGAATTATAATTGTTTATATCTCTAAATCTATATGCGGGCTTCTTATATTAATATAAACTAGCAGGACCGGTGGAAATTCCACGGTAGTTAAAATCTTTTAAAATACATCAGTAAGAAATTCCTTATTGTTATATTACAAAAATTAATGTATGGAAGCAAGTAGAACAAACAAAGAACTTTAGTTTAAACTTTTATTGAAGGTCAATGCGATCGTAACTGATGCTGTTGATATTGTCAGGAAGTGCTGGTGATGATTGAGGCGGTGACAGGGAAGTCGATCAGCTGCTTGGAGTGAGAATAGTGGTCAGTCAGCAGGTTCTGGGGAGTTAGACTGTGAATTTTTAAAAAACTGTGTGACATTGTTGACATCGATTTTGTGAAAGTTCTGATGATCCCAATTTGTTTAATATTTCAGGACATTTTGGATTACACGTGTGAGTAATGAATAGGTCACAGAAAACTGCCATTGCATCTTGATAAAGCTGTTGTAGATTCCTAGGATTGCTGTAAATGTAGATGGTAGAATAACTGGTACACCAGAATAACCATCTTCATTCCTTGCTAAATGATCCATTAAGCCAGAATATTGAGCAGCTCTCAAGAAACTTTGATAGCATTATTGTAAGAATCATGCTGAAAGCCATTTTTAATATGGGGAGGGGGGTTAACTATTCTGAAACTACACTTAACAATGTAAAAAAAAAGGGAAATATATGTATGAACAATAAATATTTATTCAGTTAAATAAAATATTCTGTAAATCTTTTAATAAGGAATAAATATTTATTTAAACCATAATTATTGAAACAAAGTATTTTATTGCATAAAAAATCGGGTCTGGGGAGAAGGGTTTACTATTTTGGAGTGCCCTGAACATTCATCGCGGAAAAACTCGTCTCCGGAAAACTCGTCTCCGGAAAACTCGACCCCCCCGGAAAACTCGTCCCCTTTCGCTAGGTAGAAAAACTGGTCCCTTATTGAATAAATATCAATTGAAAACACAATTTATGATCGTCCTGATGGAGATATTGTTTTTTTTAAATAGACTATAGCACCCACATAATATTAAAATAACACATATTTTTACTTGTTTAATGTTTTGTTTTATTTTTAAATAAAATCGATTTTCTAAGTGTCCGTTTTCTCCCTAAATGGCTAAGTTCTTAGTGGTTTCACTTATTTTAAAGCGTTTATTATATTCATACAAAGTTAATTACAATTTTTTTTGTTCTTATTTTAACGGTGGTTTTTGGAGTCATAAAAACAATAATAAAAAACAAAACCAAAAAATTAAAAAACAGGGAGCGATTCGATTCTTCGTTACTTTTTGTTTTGGATTTTAATTATGATAGTTTTTTTTGTTGTTGTTATGTTTTTGTTTTCTCTCATACCAAATACACTCATGCGGTATTTAAAATTATAATTTTATTAATTAGCAACATTTATTGTTGTCCTGTCAAATTTTGCAAAAATTAACTAATAAATTAAAAACGAAATATTTTTTTGGCGCGAGAGATGTCATGTGCTAACAATCTCTCGTTAACTCATATTTATTTTTTTAAATTTTTACTTCAAAATTCTAAAATCAATCATTAAGAGAAAAAGTAATCACTAAATAAATTTATTAATCAATTTTATTGAAAACTCCGCTATCGTTTATCAAGAATCTTTTTAATTTCATTTTTTGTTGGTTGTTTTTCGGAGGGAGATATAGTTTTTACCCCCCCCCATCTAAATTATATTTTAAAAAATATTAAAATTTATTATTTTCTTTTTTAAACCAATCTCCCTCAGTAATTTCTTTAATTTTCTAATTTTTAGCGATTATCAAGAAGATGTGATATACCGGACATTATTTCTCGATCTCACGTAACACTCGACATGTTTTTTGTTTCTTTCCTGTGGGTTTTTTTTTCTTTACCGAATAAAACCTATTTTTTTATGTAAGGCTCACTCAAAAGTAAATAAAAATAATAAAAAAGATAAAATGGCACAATATAAAAAAACGAACTCGTAGCGTTAAATGTAAAAAATATATTTATTATTGAATAATAAAAAATAAGCGTTCCAGAAGATATCGTTAAAAATGTAACTAAAATACTATACTATGAAGCCAACCTGGCAACCCTGATCTCTGCCTTGAGCGTTCGTTTAATCCGCTATTCCAGAATAAAATCTTCTCAACCAATCAAATTTGCTGGAAAGTGTGACACACATAGATAGATAGATAGATAGTTACAAGCGTATTAATATATAGATCTTTATCGCTTTGCCACACACATATTGAAGGAATTGATAAACTACGCACCATTTGTCCGGGTATTTGGAGATGTATGGTAAGCAAAAAAAAAGAAAGTGGCCAATTTCTTTTAGATTTGACCCCTATTATGACACCATAAAATTTATGGTTTTGGGATCAAGTTCAGTTATTAAGTTAGATCAATGTCCAATGAACCTATATCTAAAATTTCAAGTGTTTAGACTGAAAATTGTCGAAGGAGTTTGGTATAGTTCTCAAAAGACAAATCGTTGAACTTTGACGCCTTAATCGCCATATTTCTGGCCGAATACCGATCACCTTGATTCTCCCAAATCTCAGTACCCTGTATATCAAATTTTGAGTCTGTAGACTTAAAATTGTCAGAAATATTGCGTAGGGAAATGTACACAGACAGACACACAGATACTCAGATACACAGACAGACAGACACTTTTATAGATATATGAATAATTTTACAATAAACAAGTACGGCAATTGGGGAATTATAATGTTTTTATTATAGACAATAAAATAGTTCAAAACTACACATGAAATGTTGCCGCCTATATTTTTATATACGCAACACGCAACCCATATTTTTACTTTCAAGGAGAGTTTGTTTTTGTTGTGCTTTTCTCTCTGTCTTTATTAGGGGATAATGTTGGAAATAGAGATGCGGAGATGTACATTTGATAACAGTGTGTATATATTATATACATTTCATAAACATTCAACAACAGAACAATAAAATTTTAATAGGCTTATTCATATATGATTTAATTTTCTGTTTTCTGCTTTATTATTTATAAAAAAAAAAACCCTTACTAGTTTCGTCCGCTCGCTACTGTTTTGCAATTTAAATCCTTTGCGCTATATGAAATATTTGACACGAAGTAAATCGATGAATAATAAGAGACAAAACTAATCAATATGAAAAAAGAAACAAAATATATTGATAACAAATCGATGTAAAATAAGCAATGTAAACCACTTAGTGATAAGACAGAAAATACACAATTAAACAATTAAATGTTTACGTGTATGGTTTTTGCTTATAAAATAAGGATTGATTATTTGTAGTATTTTGATTCGACGAACTATTGTTCCAATCTTTAGTGTCATTTTCACAACTTATTTAGATGTATCTTGTCGAACACGGGGCGTTTCTATCTAACTCGGGGATTTTAACGCAATTCTGAACGGAATCCTTTATTTACTTCATAGTGTAGTATGATCTCTTTTTTGTCAATTATGGCAAGATAGTTGGGCTAAGTAATTTGCAGTTGTATTTCACACTGAGATTTAATTGTTCACCCTTCAGGAGAATACCCCTTGTATATTTGATGTTTCAAGTTCTCTAACTACTGCGCCGAATTCGACAAGATACATCTGAAGAAGATCATATACCACAGAGACATGAACCCTGTGAAAATGACAGTAAAGGCAGGGACAGTAAATCGATGAAACTAAATAATACCGAAATGTTTACGTTTGTTTATAAGTTTATGAAATTTATTTTCAGTTTCGCTTTCAATTTTATCCAAATCGGTGAAATTCGAAGTAGATTTATATACGCTTCCAACGTAAATATAAGGATCAGAGATCAGAAAAGTATATTTTCTGCGTTTTTATTTTGTCTTGCTCTGCACTAATCCATGGTTCTTAATTTTTGTAAATAAATATAAATACCATCATATTAGTAATAATATTAAATCTGCGGCTAGAGATAAGAAGAGAGGAAAATAAAATAAAATGGATGAGCGGTCGAAATACAGCAATAGATTTTTCTTGCTCTAGCATACGTTATATATATATATATATATATATATATATATATATATATATATTAATTGGCTTTGTAAAATAACTGTTTCATGATTCATGCAACCACACCAGAGGTTAACAGGTGGTTTAAGCGCTTATATTTTCTTAGTTTAAGTTTGTTAGTGCTTGCATTTTGTATTAAACTTAATTAGAAACAAATGTATCTGAAAGAAAAAAAAACAACGTTCACTTTTGATCTAAGAAATGTCTACTACTTTATGTAAAAGTGATTTTATGATATATAGTTTTGTACGGTCTTCCTGCTCGTGTAGACTGAATCTTATGTCCAGGCCATCTGTGTGTTTTCTACCCAGATGACCGTGACCACCTTAAAGCCGGAAGACACATTAGCCACCTCTCTCATTCCGACCCTTGTCGCTTACCACTAATTCGTTCTAGATGTACACATCTCTCTCTCTCTCTCTCTCTCTTTCTCTCTCTCTCTTTTACACTTTCTAACTTGCTTTCGCTGTACTCAATATAGGCTTTGGCCACCGGCTGCTTGTAGGCCGCTCACCAGGCCCTAACGAGAATTACCCATGTGTGAGATCAAAGCACTCTGCAGATGCGGCGTTTTTTATGATCTCCCGTGCGAAAGGGTTTTCCTTTGAAGGAGAAAATCTTCGTTTGTTTAGATATACATCTTCCTCGTATTTATTTATTTGTTATATTTTGAATATCATTGATGTTTATTTCGTTCGATGATTAAGAACAGTATGTCATGTAAGGTGAATATAATAAATCATTTTACAAGATGGAATTAGTCGTTTATCACCAGATACATTGAGAGCATTGCCAAGCCTGCTGCAAGAAAGTTTGATCTCTTTACCATTAGAAAGCTACTTACGGCTGAAAGTATCTTGTACCCCTATGAGGTAACCATTCGCTCATGTATAAAGCACTGTTGTACTTGTATTTGGGCGTTGTTGCCTAACCCTAAAATTCTCAATCCGTGCCGTAACCACTTAGTAATCCTCATCTTCTTCCTGTGGGTATTGATGGTGAAGATGATCTTGATGCTGATGCATAGATTGCTGCAGTTAGTAAATGTAGAAGTAATTGATGACTCTAACATATTGTGTATGCCGTCTATAGTCTAAGTTGGTTTATCTGTTGGAGGTAGTCCCCACAAAGGGTGATGTCTGCTCGAATATCTTGCAAACATTTGTGAAACAGCTTCGGTCAATGGGGCCAAAATTGATAGTTCAGTACGTTTTTATTTCGCTTCAATGACGCCAAATATATTTGACTAAACAATACAGAAAATTAGTGATGAAAAAGTTATTTTTGTCAAATTAAATGATTTATTGTGATACAAAGTGGTTGCCTACTTTTAAATGATTTTTTATCCTTAATTATTTTTTTATATTGACTAACTCTCGAAATATTTCTATGCGTGAAATTGTAACATAGACCAGACTTTTACCTAAAACCGTATGACATTTACTAACGAATCCTTAATATCAAAATTACACAATACAAGACATAGAACAACTAGATATAAAAGGCTATAAAATACAACTTCATATTAAAATTACAGAATAGGGTTGATTGTGAGAAGGATATATTCTGACTCCAAAAAATCATGATTCTTCGTAATTTTCAGAAATATGGTTCAAAGTATGGCTAGAGAACACAAACACATACTTGACCATCAGGTTTCAAATATGTCTGGCATTGTTTATAACCGTTCCATAACAACTCCTAAACACGAATTTTCGCTTGGTATTCGCATTACGATTCTCTTTTTCCTTTGTCATCACCTTATTGGTGATCATGTATAATGTGCGCATTCTTTAAGAAATCGACCTCTGACATGGAAATGCGTCAGAAGCAGAGATGCGTCATCAGAATAACTCTAAAATCTGAACCGATCAACATTGAACGGCGCCAATTGAACGTTTACAAAGCTAATGCTGTTGGTGTAAGAATAGTTAAGAGATGGCTCCGTCGATTTAAGAGTACTCACATAAATGTCGGTTATATGCGGGCGCCGGACGTTAACGACCGATGCATCATAAAGAATTCTAAAAATTCATTGAGATTTAACGTGCCACTGAAAGAAAATAAATTCCAGAGCACAAAAGAGCGTTCGTTTAATAGTACCACTCCTCTGCTTTCGTAGCGCTTTTATGTTTTAGATTTTGGTTTAAAAATATGAAACGTTTCTTTTAGAACGACCTTCCTCTATAATCTGACGTAAGGGCCTAGAAAGTGGGAATCTGATTGTGATGGTGTCACCGTCCGATTATACGATAACTAACGTGCACTTGTCATTTACTCAACGAGATTAAATACGTACAAAGTTAAAGTTGATTTATAAGCGGATTCATAGTTATTATAAGATGTAAGTGGAATAGTCCACAAAAAAACAAATTTGTTGTAAGGGAGGTTATGGAAAGAGTGCGCAAAAGTTTAGATGATAAATGAATGACTTGAAAATCAGATATGTCTGCTAAACGAACAAATTGATGAATAAATTCAATTAAAGTATTTTTTTTAAAATAAAGCTTCCTAAATGACATTCATTCTGCGCTAATTCATCTTTGAATTAAAAATATATTCTACTAGTAGCCCGACAGTCTTCCCGGTAAGAAAAGAATTTTTCATGTGATATTTTAATTCATGTAGATTTCGTATTAATTATATTATTTTGGTACGGATTATTATAAAATACCAATATATATAAGAGATTAAAACAGTTGAAAAAAATATATATATAAATATAACTAGGGGCAATATTCGAAATTAAAACATATAACTCTGCAGCATTATTCGTTATTGTCTGATATTAGACCAGATGTTTTTAAGGCAATTCAAGTAAGGTAGTTGGAAGTATAAATATATATTTGCGAGTATGGGGAATTAATGCGTTTAATAAACTTACGCATTCAAAGTTCCATTATTTTTACTCTATAGTGCCCCGCTTAAAATCAAAATATATATATATATATATATATATATATATATATATATATATATATATATATATATATATATAGAGAGAGAGAGAGAGAGAGAGAGAGAGAGAGAGACCCGGGATACGATACTCCTAAGATACGGTACATCAGGTTACGATGTCGAATACGATGATTTCCGAGCCCCGGTAACGGTATATGCCCCGCTATACGGTGGTATTTTTCATGTTATTTGATAATATACATAAAATGTACTGAATCTTAGAAGTAATGTTTAATACCGCATCCTGAGAGTACACACACACACACACACACACATACATATCTATATATATATATATATATATATATAGATATGTATATATATATATATATATATATATACATATCTATATATATATGGAGAGAGAGAACATATATGTTTGTATATATGTGTAGGTGTATGTATATATAAAGAAAGGGATAGAACGAGATAATAGTAAAATTAATACAAACAAAATTTGCACGCATAAATTAACTGTTATAAAAACAAAACATGGAATAACGTGAAATCGATTTATACTTTTATTAATGTGCATATTAAAAAAATATGTTTGAGTTCAACTGTACACTAATACGAGCATCCACAGTCAAAAAAATTGCCAGGTGTACATTAAAAAATCAATACCCTTACGAGGCAAAGATATTCAATCTTCAACTTTATAACCGAAAAACATATCGATTTTCCTAATATGCTTTGCGAGCGTTTCTGAAAAGAAAACGAAACGAAAAACGGTTAAAGCAGTATAATCAGCAGTAGCAGCGGTAAGCATTTCGCCTGCTGCTGTCTCTGTTATCGGAACTTAACCAATCACTCATTGCTATCGTGATAAGTGATCGACACTTTAATGTGTGACTTGGTCGACACTAATTTCACCTTTGAAGGCGTTGCGGCTAACACTCTTAATAGGTGGATGAGTAGACAGATCGACCATAATGATTTAATGTTGACTTTTTTATAAAACGGGGTAAGAGTTACACGTAAATTATCCATCAGTACAGAGAGAAAAATGGATGGGCAAGTAGAAAAAGAGAGAATATGATACATGATACTAAAACGGAAGATAATATTTTATTCTGATATGAACGGAAATACCATGGTCTCTTTACATAAGCAGTAATGTGTTCCTACACTGTCATGAGCATGTTTCTGTCTTCTAGTATTTAGTAACTAGATACCTATTCAGGCAACAAGGCTTATATGTAAAAGATGAATTCTTAATCTTTTTGAATATAAGCGCTGTTTCCTGAAGAGGTCTCTAATTACTAAATGCTAGAAGACGAATAAATGAAACGGACACTATATGACTCACTTCTCCAACCTCAAACGCATATAAGTTGAAGTAAGCTTTCATGCTCGTAGAGCAAGTATTACATCATCAGTACTTCCTCCAAAAGAAGTAAATACTGGAAGGATGTTGTCGTGAGTACAAAACATATATTAAATCCATGCCTAGAAAAAGTATGCGTTTCCCCCCTTACAAGAGAGTCACCATTTATCTAGGCGCTAAGACCATCCAAGTATAAAGTTTAATGAATGTAAATTGGTAGTTTAGTAATCATTAATGGTGTAGATTGGGCATAATTTGCATAATTTGAAAGAACAGCTCACCAAGAACTTGCTTACATTGGACTTGAATAACAATAAAACCGTTCTAGAAAATAAGTTTGATTCATTGACTCTACGTTTAGAAGTATGACCAGATAGAGAGTGGGGAAAATTTATGGTAATCCTGGGAGAA
>NC_136490.1:101249292-101394292 GCF_053919585.1 Euprymna scolopes | reverse complement strand
TCTCGATATTCAGGTTTGCTCAAGCAAATATTGTCGCTAAGTAAACTATGCTTTTAATAAGTGGGCAAAGTGTGCGGGATCAGCAGTTGCATTTATCTTGTTCGTTATTAGTGTGTTTAGTTTTATATCTAGTATAGTTGTCGTTATCCGGAGTTGGGGTATTATTATTATTATTATTATTATTAGTAGTAGTAGTAGTAGTTATAGTAGTAGTATTACTATTTCTATTAGTTACATATACGTCCTTTGTGTTAGTTTTATTTTTGCCATGGTGTCCACTTGTTATTGTTTATTTTATTGTCGTTTTAATTGCTTTTATTTAATAATTTTTATTATGTGCTTTAATTATCATCTCTAAATTTTCGCAGCAGCTGTATGATAACTTTAGGTTATTCTTAATGAAAATTTTGTGTAAGGGATTGGTGACGGAGAAGTACTTTTCGATTAGATTTAGAAATATTAGAAATTTCTTGCACACATTTGTTTTTAACATTTGGTCGTATGGTGGCGTATACCAGACTATATTTCTTTTGCTTCTAGTTTTAATTTTATTACAGTAATTGGTGTTTTGTTGGTGATATTTGTTATCAATCTTTTTGTATCCAAATTTTGTAGGGCTGTTTCGTAGATTTTTATTGACTTGTTTAATATATTTTCATCGCGTGATTTATGGCTGAGTCGTCTTATGATCGAGGTAGGAATCTGTTTTATAATTGAGGGTGTGTGATTGGACTTAGGGTTTACTTATATTGGATTAGCGTTATCTTTTAAATATGTTTTCTATGATTTTTTTTTTATCTTACTCAGATCTAACCCCTACTGAAATGAAAGATAGTTGTTTGATTTTATCCTTGATTTGAAATTTAGCACATACTTCAAATCCTTTGCCAACGTCGATGAGAAATATGTGGTAATTCTATGTCTCCTCTAGATATCTCACTGCCGATGCAATTCTCTATGTGTATAAGAGTCAAAAGGCACTAAAATGGTCTACTGTTGTCATATCTGTGCAGAAATTATTCTGATCTCCAATGCTGCCATGACTAATTTCAAAACCGACTTCCTAATTTAGTAGGCGATGGTCTTTTCTCTTTTTTGTAACCCAAGGAAAGATGTTGCTAATCTGCCCTTACTCTATCATTATTTTCATGGCAAGGGTTTTTACTGAGCTATTATCTATGATTCCCTTGCCAATCTTTCACATATAAGAGTCGTCTACCCAAAATCACTATTAATAAATTCCTTGACACTTGATCAGTGTCCAAACTTTGATTTCATTAAAAAAAAACTCTTTCCTAGAACTGCTCGGCCGTGGAACTCTGTTCCGCTGGTCTTCTTTTCAACTGACTACAATATTGTCATCCTCAATTATAACGTAAGCATGTTTTTATTGAAACGTCTTTGTTAATAATTGATATGTGGTAAAACCTTTGTAAAAAATGTCTTCCTTTATATTGGGATTGAGTTACGTATTCATATTGTTGTTATTCTAATAAACATTGATTTGCAAATAATCTTCCTTATAAGCCCTCTCATACATTCATGTATATCATCTTCTTTTTTTTAATTATCATGTTTTTTTTTACTGCAGCTATCATTTTATTTTGTAGCTTTATTTGTGCTTACACCCCTTGCTGAGATTGTCTTACTCTCTCTGTCTCTCTCTCTGTCTCTCTCTCTCTCTCTCTCTCTCTCTCTCTCTCTTTGTTAATACGAGAAAGTAAACAAAAGTGGGATGAGTTAATAAAAAAGAACTTTGGGATAGTCCGTTATAAAAAGCAGACCACCACAGAGTGTGATATTATATTTTAGACAGAAATAGAAAAAAGGAGGAGAGGGAGAAAAAAAAACCAACAGAATACAATTAATTTGGTATTTTTAATCTTAACCGAGCTCAATGATTGTTAAAATACGTCCGAATTGTTAATATATCTAATACAAAAATGAAATACATATCTAGCCATGTTATACATATCTAGCCATGTCTCTATTTGGAATATTCTGTTTGTGTATTCACCTCACACTATCTATCCATATAGGTCTGTTCCTTGGCTATTTGTCTGCTCATCTATCTAGGAAAACTATACCTATATGTACGTAATAACATCGTGTAGAAATTCAGAGAAAGAAAAAAAGCTACTGAACAAGTCTAAAACAAATCCATTACTTGTGAAAATACATTAATCATCAAGTGACAATGGAGGCCGACAATGGAGTCTAAAATGAACGGACGAAGTTTACTATGGAGAGTGAGGTTAGGATTTCATTGTAAGGCGAACGGAAAGATGCACATTGCCTAGCGACGGTTAACCAAGGGAATTAGCCCTTGCTTCGTCACACACTGCTGGATATGCGTAGTCGCATCACGAGGGTGGACGTCGTTTGGGCAGCTGGAGGTGGTAGGCTCGCTGACGACAATTTTTAAGCAAATTTAAATTAATTCGGTACCCTGCTAGCTCGCGAAAGTGAGTTTACGAATGTGTACAACGATTTACACGTGTAGATTGATCAGGATATCTAATATATAAAAGTATATATGTCTGTCTGTCTGTCTGTATGTCTCCATATTTTCAAAGTGTATCCCCTCCGAAACTATAAGTCGCAGAGCAGCTCTAGTGGCCTCAAATTATTGGATATTTCATGGACCGTTTCTTGATGGGTAGCCGATAAAATCGTTATTAAAAGGCAATAATGGGTTAAAAGTGAATATACTTTATACATTTATTTAGTTTATTTTTTTTTAATTTTAATTTTTAACCATTTCATATGTGTGTTGCATTGGTACAGTGATAATGTAATAAGGCGTGAATGCTATACTTTCGGTTTCGATTCTAGCTGATGGCACCCAAATGCATTTTGACATTTGAAAGAACGATTCTTTCATAAAATATACAAAATCTGAACAAAATAAAATATATTTGGGATTTTTTTTATGCCTGGGCAACCCCCTTTCCTCGTTAGTTATTGTATACATAAATAAGCGGCTCTATGTGTGTGCCCACATTAACGTATGTGTATATCTTAGTATATTATAGACCCTTTTTGTGTATATAAGTGAAAATACATACCACGTACCCTCATTTAATATGATGGCCAGAGGTCGTTGGCAGTTGACAGAGATTCATACGAATACCTTAAAAAGACATTGCGCTTTTAAAAATAAGATATATACTCAACGAATTTTTTATATACACTCTTGAAATCCAGTATATAAAACATTCATGTGGAAAACATTTTAATTCTTTTTTTCATCGTGAAGAAGATCTGTTAAGGGGTACATGGAAGTCATCGGATTTTCTCTGTTTTTTTTTTGTTTTTTTTACACAGTGATCACCACTTATCAAGGCCCGGAAGCCACGCAGGGATAAGGGTTATTGTTCATATTTTTTGCAAATGCACAAGTGGGAATAGATCACATTACATATTGCATATGTTGAACACAAATAGTGTGAAAACACAATTTCAGGATCGTGTCACGTTCTTCTAATGATTATTGTACTTGACTTACTACCTTAAGGTTTTGGTTTCAATCTCAGCGCGAGTATGTTGTCTTTTTTTTCTTACTTAAAAAAAGAAACGGGGTAGAAAAATCATAAGTCACCCGTGCACATATCTCAGTTTCTTTATTAATTAAAATATAATATTTATGCGTATTTTACGATCGGGTGGCTTGCTAGTGTAATACAAAATTCTCTTTAATCTTACTGTGTTCGTTTGATTGATAAAGTAATTCACTTTGTAATATTAAATTCATTTTACACCATTTTACTCCATCTATCTGCTTTAATGAATAATGCCAGGCTTCAAAAATATCATTCAGTGCGCATGCTTATAATAACCGATATTAACTGATGGAGTCATACGTCACTGAGTTTGTCTAGTCAGTTCAGGATTAATAAAACAAGTCAACAAATAATCATAATGTCAGATCCACATATTTTCACATGTATAAAGAGATCAAATAATTATTTAACTGAAAATAATTGATATATTTGCACTTTTTGTGATTATACAGGCTGCCCAAAAATTACTGAAGGGGTTTTAACTTAAATATATTCTATACTTTCTAACATATTTTCCTGAAATTTTAACATTATCTGAGTAAGACATTGGACAATTTAGAAAAATTATTAAGAACCTGAAATACTATTAATACATGAAAAATAATGTGCTTTAAATGATACCTATTTTCAGTTTCGCATATTTGTGCTCTTTCCAAAACATTATTCATGACAGATTGCAGAATCTCTACAAACTCACTGATTTCGTTCCTGGTGTTTACCTTCAATTCTTGCAGGGCTTTGGGTTTGATGTTTCGAGATATGTCAGCTTGTGGAATGAAATAAGATTGGTAAATCGCAACCCAGAGATTCTTTAAACTGTGTTTTGGAATGAGCACAAACATGCGAAGCTGAAAATAGTTAACATTTAAAAGATTTTATTTTTTATAAGTCAATGTTCTTTATATTTTTTCTTGTTTTATACAAACATTTCCAATATCGTAGCCAAATTGTCGTACAAGTAAAGAAAGATATAATAAAAACTAAAGAATCTATTTTAGTTCCAAACCATGTAGTTACTTTTTGGACAGCTTTTATAACTATATTGGAAATGTTTGTATAAAACAAGAAAAAAAAATATCAATACGTAGCGAACCGAAAGTCTGTGTTTGGGGCCTTAAAACACGTGTTTACAGGACGGAACGATAAAATTGTCGCCTTAGAAAAGACAACATTATTTCTTTCTTATTTGATGAAAACCAATATACTTGTATTTCTTGCAGGTCATCTACTTGTTAGCCAGTGGTGCACGAATAACAAGAGCGATAGAAGCCTTCTATCAAATATGAAAGTGACATAATTTTCAACGGGCGAGATCGGAGATGCGCCGCTTTAGAACTAATACGATCAAAGTTATCATAACAGGACCATTGCCAGCAACCTAAAAATAAATCACTCCATTGCCACTAATAACAGGGGCGATCCCAGGGTTATGAAAACAAACTATCCAACAACGGTTATTGTATTTGGTGTGATTTCATGTGAGGGAGACATAATGCGTTTTCACATCTTCGAAGTCCGTTTGAAAGTCAACATCAAAGTGTACCTGAATATGCTGAAGAGTGTGGTTATCCCCTGGTGCAATTAGGTGGACCGCTGGCAATTTGTTTTGTGGCAGCAAGCTCGGTGACGGCGGAAATGTCCCAAAATACCCAGGTTTGGCTAAAGAAGGAGTGTTCCGACTTTTTATCCTTCACTCAATAGCTCCCACCTCTCCCACCTCTCCCAAACTGAATCCCGTGGACTACTACGTTAGGTCATACGTCGGGAATATCACCAACACGATCACCATAAAACAAAAACCATCCCGATCATCTTCATCCGTCGATTATTCGCCAAAATCTGCCGAGAACCCGGTGGCGCTTGTGGAAAAAGCATGCTCCAAATTCCGAACCCGTATCGAGGCACTGATTGAAGTTGACCATTGAATAGACGCCAATTCTAATATATAATCAAGTTTATTTTCCAATAAAAGCTTAAAATAAATCTGTAAAGTTGATTTCTTCAGGGCGACACTTATGTCGTTCTACGTTGTACACTGACAAAGAGTGGAAGAATACATCTTTGATGAACGTGTTAATATAAAGGAAATGTACATCTAGAGGCAATTCTTTTGACCTCATGTCCATCCTATGATTACTAAACGATTACATATTCATGAATTGTCTTGAGGCTGTTTTATCTGCGAAAATAGAGTTGTGCTTTACTTAGCTGCCACATAAATCACAAATACGCTCACTGAAGCGCTGTTGGAAAACTGAAAAAGAACGATAACAGGAAAGAGATAAATACAGAAAAAAAGGGAAACGAGAAAAAGAAAAAATATACACAAAAAAAAAGAAAAAGAAAAAATATAGAGAAAAGAGAATGAAATGAAGATTTATAAAAATGCTTCTTATTCTATGTAGCATCTATTGGCATGGCTCTCGCTGTGACGATTGCTCTCGTTCTTTACTCTTTAATCTGTTGGGCAGGTAAAAAGAAAATTATGTCATTTGAGGCAGACATCTCTACCTTAAATAAACCGACTTTTAACAATTTATCGCAATGTTGAAATTGACGCACTGTGTTATTCATTACAAACTTACAATCTCAATAACACCTACACTTGAGTTTCGTTAAAACAACCTTATATGAGGTAGTTGCCAAGTCTAGCCGCATTAATGAGCTGTGATAGAACGAAACGGTATTATATGTTGGTGTCTATAAAAGCTCCCTATCTAGGGTTTAACATATTGAGAATTGATACACAAACTGCCAATAGCGTATTTAGACATGCTCTTTGTATAAACATATGGAGTTTTGGACATTGTTAATTCGCATACCTATTTTAACAGAAGCCGAATAGCGTAATAGGTAGATCGTGTTTAAAATCTGGCTTAGATAGTTGCTAAGTCTAGTCGCATTGATGGACTGTAATACAGCGAAACAGTACTGTATGTTGATGATATACACAATATGGTGACGTGTACAATACTTACACATTCCATTGCAAACCAATAGTAGTAAAATGTTTTCCGTTGATATGGTGATAGTGCATTCCGGGCATAAAAAGAAGTTGAGCTAACGGACGAAGTATTCAAAATAAAACGTATGATCTTCTTTCTATTTCAATAATACTTATTTAAACGTATTTATTTTTACAATTGGTGATATACGTATAATGTCACGAGACAAAAGGAAATGTGAGTCAGTGCACTTTCTTTACAATACTGATTAAATTATTTTGTGTTTCAGAGTCTCTGCTAGGATATTCACATTGAGTAATGGGCTCTTAAAAAACTGACGGGGATCCTAATCCTATAACCTCGTCATTAGATTTACTTTCTCAAAAGGAGGAACTATGTCGTTCAAATAATTTGGTACCATGGATAAAATACAATTTAAGTCGTTTTAATTTAAAGCAGTTTGCGTTTTAATATCGTTTCCCACTCTCCTAGCAATATATGCTAAAACACTCTCAAAAGACTCTGTAAAATACTGATAACTCCACTGCGATCATGGGAATAATCTAATAATTGCCCCCAATAGGTTCGGAAACGGAGAATTAAGGAGTTTGAGCTATTGTAATGTTATGTTAAATAGATGAGTCTTATATGATACGACGGTGTGTGTAAATAATTTCATTGGACAATGTGTAAAATTCAAATATCGAATGTAACAACAAGTCTTGAAAACATAAACCAATAGGGAATAGTTGGAAATAACCCATATGCAATCTATCTATATATCTATAAAACTGAAACTGACTGTGTATGTGTCTGTGGCTGTACATTGCTTACCAAATTACTTTGTCAATTTTCAGTCTACAGACTCGAGATTTGTCATAAGAAGTATTGAGATTTGGGAAAATCATTTTAATCGGTTTTCGGTCAAAAATTTGGTTGTCAAGACGTAAGAGCTCAACTATTTGTCCTTTGAAACTCTACCAAACTCCTCCGCCAATTTTGAGTCTAGACACTTGAAAATTTAGATGTGGATAGCATGGACATGGGTCAATTTTTGTAATTTTATGTAAGATCAAATAAATATATGTAAAAGGATAAAAACTGAAGTTATAGGTGAAAAAACTTGACTACTTCGTTCTCTACCGAATAACTAAGTCAATTTTTGGTCAAAACATTTGAAATTTGACATAAAATGTATTCAGAAATAAGGAAAGCTTTTAAATCACTTTTAAGCCGAAGATTTTGCTGGCAACAGGGGTCAAAGTTCAAAAGATTTGACATTTGCTGTCTCTAGAAAACTATTCAGCCAATTTTGGCTCTAAAGATTTGAATTTTACAGAAAGGGTATTCTGAAATGCAGCAAGATTTTTAATCTGTTTTAGGGCGAAAATTTTGCTGCCAAGAGGTCAAAGTTTACAGAGTTGACCTTTGAAGACTCTACGAGACTCCTCCGACAATAGTGTGTCTAAACACATGAAATTTTATATGTACGTTAGATGGGCATGAGTCAAGCTTTATAATATGTATATATATATATATATATGTATATATATGTATATATATATGTATATATATATATATATATATATATGCATATATATGCATATGCTCATAAAGCTATAACAGTACATAGGACCCGAGAAAATCCGTGCTGAACTGCTAGTCAACTATAATTATAACATTTTTACAACTTTGTATTTAGAAAACGAAGCTATTTAAGGTAACATAACGATATGAGAAAAGAGGAACACGAATTTACCTTTACAAGAAATTCATCTCACTAGCTAGAGATGTTCAATTGAAACAAGGTTAGAGGAAAAAGAGTACGAAATATTAAAATCATATATCCGACATGAAAATAATTGGAAGACATCCTTCATTCGATTATAATGGCAACCGGATTAATTAATACGACCTTTAAAACTACATGAAAATTATAGCTGGTTAACTCAATAGAAAAGGGTCAACAACAGTCGCATTAAAGGCATGTAAGTATCTCTCGATTGGAATGGCTGAGATTGCGGATGACTATCTGGCATGCGCTAGGATGCCCCATATCATCTAGAATAAGAATATAAAAAAAAAAACTCCTCACTCAGACAGGACGAATTTCATTTAGCACGTTTTTCATAGGTAATACACTGATGTGTAGTGTGGGCAGCGTTTAATTTCTGGTATTATTACCCTACTAACATGTTGGTTACAAATTCTCACATCATTATTATTATGTTTGATTATCAAAGGAAGACATCGCTATACTTTTAAAGTATTTCATAGGGCACGAGGGAGGATTGAACTTTGGTGCAAACATCCGTAAATAGAAATTCTTACAATCATGGAAAATTGGCGAGAAATTTCAATTTTACTTGTCATTTCCTACAGATAAATGCGATATTTTAAAAAGGACACAACTCCCCAATTAGGCATACCTATAGATTTCTATACATACACACGCACACCTTTATATTATTTCACATTATTTAATTTGCACCAACGCATAAATGTACAAATAAATATTATTAAGTATAGAATAGTATAAAATATAGCGGCTTCGGTATATATTAAAACACCAGCCAATAAATATTAGGCTTTTTTAATATAAATAATAAAACCCCTGATTATATTTATTAACAACATTTCTGTTTATGATTTTAGGGTTCGTTTATATTTATTGTTTTATATTCCTGTGGGGTCCGATTCATAATGTAAGAATTAAAGTCTATATTTTTAATTTTCAGATAAATGCCTAATATCATCGATAACAATATTTTCAGGAGAGATTACTAAATATTATAACCAAGTAACCGATCAAACGCATGTTACAATACACCATCCAAAACATGCATGAAAAATAACATAACACCACACTCATCATACGGCAGAAAGGGAGCAGCGAATGCCAAATATCCAAACCGGCATTTGACAATGTTGGTGTTTAATAGCGCGCATTTAAATACGATATTGGTTTTATTTGTTCAAATTAACGCAAGCGAAATTCCGGCACCAATGTACAAACAGAAAGCACGGAGCGTCATTGTTTAAACGAACGCGCCGGACTTCTCAACGTCCCCGAAAGTGTTAGTTAAAGTAGTACCAATATAAATAGCAACTGCGTGATTATTACCGACTTTGTGATTTCTGAATACTAACTTGAAAATTAGTTATATTGACAATGGAAAAACTAAAATAATGTGTATGGAATAGTAAATGGAATTATAAAAGAAAAAGGAGAATGTGGAGACGAAGTCAGATTAATATATATGAAATGAATAATGAAATAATAAATGTTAACGGTTTAACTATGCTGTAGATTTTATTTTACCATTGTCATTGCTAGTAGATTTCAGCGTCAGAATTAACATTCGTCAGAGTCTGTGAGATAACTATCTAAAGGAATAGATGTCGATATATATGTGTTTCTTATCGTATGAAAATATTGTTCCGTAACGCCTCGTAATTTTGATCAAAACAAAACCATATTATTGAATGTTTACGTTTCTCTCACGGTAAAAATCAAGCAGGACTATATTTGATAAGCATTCGTTTTACTTAACTTGATAACATGGTTTCATAAAGCATCAATTTTTTTAAGTATTACATAACATTAGACATAAATTCATTGTATCATTCTTGTACAAAAGATTACCAAGAATTTATTGACGAAAAGGAAATGAGAAGTATTGCATTTAAGTTATGAATTGATTCATCATTGATTAAAAGAAGTAAAGTTTCTTTCCCTAAGATGCGAGGGTTAATATAATAAAATTAAGTAAGAGTTTCCTAAATGAGAACTGCATCATAAAGACAATTCGTTTTACTTCCATGTGTGTGGAGTGTGCCCGCTGACGTTTTTGACTAAAAACCAATCATATTTTACTAAAGTAGAAAGACTTAAATTCAAAATGCTATGCGTTGTAAAGTGAAAAAAAAGCGGAAATAACAAAGAAAAACAGACATGAAAAGGGCAACAGAAGAATTGTTTCACAATACAAAAAAGAGAATTAAGACAGAAATGTAGAAAAACGTAAATGACAAATGGTTTGATCAAATTTGAAGAGACAACGGCCGGGAGCTAGAACAATAAGGAGCAAAAGGAATATGAAGAGAAGGCGAAAATCTCGATATTACTTTGACCCCCAAGAGAATTCTCGCTGGACAATTTAAGAAAGACGAAGTACAGAGATGGTAAGGACTACTTGATGCCGGCTAAAGCAGTGTTTGAGAGTCATGGTTTTGAAAAGTAGACAGGAAAATTTATGACACTTTTTTTTGTTTTTTCTTTATTTATTTTACATCCTGTTATCCAGCGGGCATTAGAGAACGCGCGGTCAGATTTACCTCAACGATCTCAATTTGTTTTTGCCACGCATCGCTGATACATGCAGATAAAGTCAATGTTTATGAAAGAAGATATATGATCCCGAAGTCATGTTGTGTACAAAAACGGTGAGGATTATTTTCAACTTTTGCTTTATTCTAAATTTCTTACATTTGTTCCTTAACATATCCCGAATCATTGGCGACTATATTCATTTTTTTCGAATGATAATTCTATTCTCTAGCTGCCGGCTAGCCTATTTTGTCTTAATGTGACAAAAAAGGATGGAAATCTGCGACCACATATGCATTTTTCACAAAGAAACAGTAAAATTGCTCTTGTTATATGAAGGTATTTAAGATGCCCCATTCAACGCATTTTGCTTATATGAAGGTGTATTTTTAGGGATAAATAAGCATTTTTTAAATAAAATCTGTACATTAATACATTCACGAACTTCTCTATGTCAAAGTGATTTGGTGTACATATTGTGAAATATTAGGATCGTAGATAAAAAAACAATTAAACAAATTGTAAAAGAACTTTGACTAGAATACGATTTTCTTATAATGAATATAAAATTTATCCAATTTTTGTTCTAGAGATTTTTTTATGATCTATCCTAGGTTATAAAACATGTAATCACGTAAAGAGTAGAATCCTAATAATTTACACTCATGTTTACTCCGTTAGCAAAAACAGTTGTGAATTCATATGTGACTATAATAACAGAATGTAAATCACGGATATTCTGTGTCAATCTCTTATAAAAAATTGATTTCGCACTCTAAAATCTCGTTGTTTTTTTTAATTTTTAGTTCGTGCACGTGTAATCATCTTGAAGGGTATACTCCTGTTTTTTTTCTAAGCAAGGATGTAGCAAATGCTAATCTATGGATTTAGCAAATTCTAATCTACAATAACAGAAGTTACCGATATTTTTCTTTAGAAACATTTTAATTTATTAATTTATCTTGTAAGAATATGACTATTAAGTTATTTCTCATATTTTTTTTACAAAAAGTACTTTGCTTTGAATTTGATACCGTTTTCAAAGTCAAGTCCTGTACACAAGGAACTAGATTCCTAAACGCATCTAGTCTGTTTTTGTATTCCTTTTAGATCGACGTGCTGCCTAACGTTATGAATTTTTTAAGATGCCATCTCTTCGTCCAAAGTTTTCATTTCCTATTTTTATAGTATGCGCAGCTTATTCTGATATTTCACTACTGAGGCAAATTTATATCTATGTAAAAACCAAGTACGTCCAAGGATGGAATACTGCTGTCATATCTAGGCAGGAGCTGTTAAAACAACCTATCCTGCCTTGAGAGAATACAAAATAGACTTCGTGGCTTAGTGGGGGATGCCCTTTTCTCTTCCGTGCAATATCTCTCCCACAGAAGAGACGTTGCGAGCCTATCTTTGTTTTATCGTCATTACCATGGTAGTCGCGCGTCTTTCACGATAAACTGAAAGCTGAAACCACTGTCCAAAACTTCCCCCACTCTTTATCTGTGCCTAAATCAAAACGCAAATTCCATGAACAAAGCTTTTTTCTTAGAACTGCACGCCAGTGGAACTCTCTACCGCTTGCCTGAAGAACCGCCCCCTAAGTAATGAAACTTTATCAAATCTCCAATACGAATGAATACTGCAACACTATCCCATTGATTACTGTACACAAAATAACCCTTATCCCGAGTGGATTCTGGGTCTTGATAAGTGGTGACCTTCATGTAAAAAAAAATTAAGATTTCTTGATATGTTTTTGTTTTTATTATTTTAAAGGTCGTCGTGTTCTTTATTTTATTATATAAATACGTGGTGTGTTTTGCTTTCTCTTCTGTGTTACTTATCTCAGTCATTGGATCCCCATTTTTTCTGTTCTATATATTCACTCTGTCTTAAATTTCTATAAGCAACATTTCCGGATGTTGTTTTATTTTTATTCCTCTACTTAATATAACTTAATCTCTCTTAGATAAAGGTAAAATCCGTGGTTTCCTCGATGATCGTACATCAAATGAATATGCTATTTATGCTGGTGTCCAACAGGAGTCTATCCGTGGGTTTTTCTTATACCTGATCAATAAATATAACCTCCCCGATAAAAATTTTCTTGGAGATAAGGATATTTGCTGATGGCATTACTCCCCATAACAGACATGAGGTTAAGACTAATGAACGCATATCTAAGGAAATTGCTTAGACTGACAAGGAAGTCTTCTAGTTCGTAGTGGAATGTGGCCGTCACTTGTTAGTGACATTCAACGATGCCAAGACTAAGCTCATATCCTTTAATCATTACAAGAAACTTGCTTAACCTCTGATGACCAATGCTAATGATATAATGCTTGACAATACTTATTTCAAGCTCCTAGAGTAAACATTCACAGACAGTATCAATTGAAACCAATACATTGCGGCAATTGTCATGGTTTCTGCGAGAACGGTGGGCCGTCTCTACCGTGCTTAAATACTACTCACCCCTGCAGAAAAAAATGTGTCCACAAGGTCAGGGTTTGCCCACGCATGGAGTATTGTTTCCACATCGGGGTGTTGCATCTGCCACTCACCTCTCTCTTCTTGAGAGAGTTCAAAAAAGGGTCGCCAACCTAATAGGGTCTGAACTATCAACAAAACTCACAACTTTTGACCCAGCGCCGAAATGTGGCATCCTTGTGCCTGTTGTAAAGTACTTCGAGTGCAAGTGTTCTGACAAACTTTAAGCTCTAGAATTTCTTCGACGACAAGTCTCTCGAGAAACTTGAGTACAAAGCAGTAAAATCTCACCCTTACACTCTAGATGTCTCTACATGCCGTAAGGCTTTCACTCGAATAGGTGTTTCACTCAGACCGCTGCGCTTTGGAATTTCCTCCCAGGTCCCTGCTTCCGTGACTGTACTGCTATGCAGAGATTCAAGTGTAATGTAAATAGAGATATAGATGCCCAACTCCACAAACAGCATCCCTGAGAATTTAGTCTCAAATAGTAACCCCTTCAGGACTAAGTGACCTAGTGGCTTGTTTGTGATAAAGTGCCAATAAAAAAATAAAGATATGAGTTATTCTAAGTATTGAATCTACAGATGGTACTGTTCCGCACGTCTACGAAGTCACTATTCGCGTATAGATTGAGTAATGATGCATTGACCACATGTCTTTCCCTTTTACATAGGTTCAAACATGAGCGTCCAATCTATTAAGTAAAGCACGATCACCCAAGCTCAGAGTCCTGTCCTATCGCGGCAACGTTTTATCCCTGTACCTGTTTATATTAGTCTTTTAATTGAAGGTGGTCGAACGAGCTCCTGTCATATGCCACGTCTCAGTGTAAATACCTTCAACTAAACGAACAAGCTGGAGCCTCCCACTTTAGTGTACTGGAGAGGCTAAAATACTTTCCTATATCGAAATGTTAGAGTTTGGAAATCACCTCTTGTTTTCTTCTCACCTGATTCTACTAACACGCATACATTCTAATGAAATGCGAAACGATACCCCTCTGCCGACTAACTTCAGTTGTTCTCTAAAGACATGTTCACGAATTTGGAGCGGACAAAATATTTTCAAAAATCGTAAATTCATTATATTTTAGTTTCTAATTAATGATTATAATTTGTAACCGTTTTGGTAGTTTTCATGAATAAATACGCTTGTTTTATAATGGTATTTTAATCTGGTCTTATTTATATTGCCATGTTTTATGTTTAAGCACGTAATATGCATGTGCATTATTACGAGAATATTCTGTTTATTACATTATGATTTATGTATTTTCAATAATTAAGCTAAAAACACACGGCTAATAAATAAAAGCAAAACAAACTTCTCGTTTGCCCATGAGCAAAGGAAATTAGTTGTTTTCAATCCAATGCAATCAGTACACAGAATACAAAATATATTATTATGCCAAGTATAAAATATATAAAGATCAGAGGATAGAACTGAATGCATGAAAAGCATGTGAACCCGGGTGCACTATTAAAAATGCTCTGTTGAGTTTCCTCCAGTTCTCTCCGAACTCTTTAACAAATGCTTTATCGAACTTCCTTTCCTGCCTGCTGGTAAACTGCTTCTGTGGTAGAATGCTGGCGAAATACCCGACCCATTAAATAATCGCCCTATTAGCCGCCTCCCTCTCTTTTCCAAAGTATTTGTCTATAATTAATCAAGCTCTAGTTAATTACCTTACCGGTGCTAAACTTCTGACCAACCAACAATATGGATTAGGAGAAGCCGATATAAAAACTGCAATCTATGAATCTATATACCATCCACAGAAAAAAGCAGGGTAGTGTAGGATAACAGCCTTATATATATTTAAGGCTTTTTGACAGAATATGCCCCGATAGTCTTCCCAGGAACATCATATCGTTTCATCACTGGACAGATACCTAACATCATTAAATCCTTCTTGAATAAGAGAAAAATCCAGGTTTTCGTCGACGGTCGTACATTTAAACCATATGATATAAATGCGGATGTACCTAAGGTGTCGATCCTTGAACCTTTATTATTCCTAAAATTTATAAACGACTTCCCTGATAAAATGCTATCTGAGATATGTCTATATGCTAATGACACCATGCTCTATAACAGGCACGATAGGAAAATGAATGAAAACGTATCGAAGGCAGAAAACACTAGAGGGCAACCTTCAATCTGTAGTGAAATAAGGACAAAAATTGATGATCACATTCAATACTGCAATGAATACGCTTGTTTCATTCAATAATAAAAATATACTTTCTTTTCCAGAATTGCTAGACTCTGGAGTTCCTTTCCGGGCTGCTTCTTCCTCAACTATACTGACATGCAGAATCCAAGTGTGATTTGAACAGCCATCTTGCAGCTTAACTCATTACAGAGTATCCCTGCAACGTGTGGCCCTGATAGTAGCTCCCTACATCAAAGTATCACTGTGCCCTGTTTAGAGTGGAAATGTAATAAAAAAAGAAACCGTTTCAGGATAATGACAGTGTATATATATTGCCATTTATCAAACACATGTATTTGTTTTAACGTCATATTAGATTAGAATAAAATTCCCCAACAGATGTGATCGCCTCAGATATATACATATACATATATATATATATATATATATATATATATATATGTACATATATATATATATATATATATATATATATATATATATATATACAAGAGAGAAAGAGAGAGAGAGAGGGCAGACAGAGAGAGACTGGGAGAAATTTTATTTTTTTAGGCGTATCTAAATTAAATAGATCTGTTCCTATTTTTTATTCTAAATTCGATTCTTAATTGTTTCAATTTTCTTGGTCTTTTATGTTATCTTGATGAGAGTTGCTGATTGATTTATATCAACTAATGACATGTCCCCATATATGATGCAACATATCAACTATTATAAATACAAAAATTTGTGTGTATGTGAGAGAGAGATACATTTCTCTACGGACTCGGAAACAACTGGGACAATTCTTTAATAAATTCATGAGTAGGTAGTTGGTATGTCTCGAAGCGTTCTCACAGTATTTTTTTTTTATTGGAACACGCCCGATAAATATGGAAAATCGGTAATCGAATAAACAGATTTAAAAAAGAAGCAGGATTTGGATTAAAGTTAACGCTTTTATACAACCTTACATAGCAAGGTTATTTGAGAAAAATTATCATCCCACAAGCGGGGTATAAAAATCATTTTTTTTTATTGGAACAGGGGCGTGTTGCAAATGAATATTTCTTTTTAGAGAATAACTGAATCATGACACTTGACGTTTGCCTTTGAATATAGATAATATGAAATAGTTTTCCAAACTCACTGTACGTTTTCTACAGTGCAAAATAGACTATACTGTATAAGGTATGCAGGGAGATATGTTAAGCCTTTTCGCGGTACCCGGCGGTTGGTCGAGACATAGAGAAATTAATCAATCGATTTGATTAGAAAAATAGCACTTTTATCGATTTCGATGACAATGAAAGTATGACAGCGAAGAAAATATGTGCATAATCATTAAATTGGGTGTTATTGATAGAATATATATATATATATATATATATATATATATACATATATATATGTATATATATATATATTCACACAAACATATATATATATATATAATACCGTCTAATTTGCATAGTTAAACAAGTTTCAATTACCGAATCGTATCAACGATCTGAAAACCTTCATCAGACTTTACAGAAAAAAATATTATGATTAGAAAACAACAGATATTAGAAAAAGCACAAAAAAGGAGGAAAAAGAATTTCAGATCGACATATACAGCAGTATAGTTTTAAGAAATATTGAAAGAGTGTAAGGGCTAATGGGGAGTTTAAAATATCAAACCGGGTACAAATAGGAATAAGAGGGGGGGAAGAGAGAAAGTGTAGAAAAAGGGCGTGAGATTGGTAAAATTTGAAGGGAGAAGTAGGGGGAGGAAAAAAGAGCGAAGTAGAGAGACAAGCAATTAATATTGTAGTGCCGACTTGTGGACTGGAAGTAGACGTAGCGGTTAGTCGTGAGAATACATGTCATATGGAGTTTGACAGGTTAAAAATACATGTGGTTTGGGATGTGACGTTGTTTTCGATTTTTAACGTGTCAACTTCAGTATGACATGTATTCAACAACTAACCACAAGTCTACCTCCAGTCCACAAGATAAGTTTTACCCATCCACGCTCACCTTTTCCACCCTGTGTCTCTCACTCTCTCTCCCCTTCTATTCCTATCAGTGTCTTGTTTAATACCTTAAACTTCCCTTCGCCCCTTTCAAATGTTTCTTAAAATTAACTGCTGCCGATGTGGAGTTGTAGTTCTTTTTCCTTTTTATTGTGTCCTTTTTCTAATGTCTTTTTCTTTCCTAATCATCATTTTCTGTAAATTGGGATGAGGTTATTGGATTGTTGAGTCGATTCGGTAATCGAAATATGTGCAAGTAATCAAATAAATCAATGATGAAATATATATGTATATAGTAGTGTGCAGTCTTTTCAGTTTTTTCACTAATTATTGTTTTGTTATATATATATATATATATATATATATATGAATATATATATACACGCATACACACATATGTATATATATATATATATATATATATATATATGTATTTCTGTAGAAATATAATTTCTTATAATATAGATCAATGCTTATTTAAGAAGCCCAATGTGATTACAGAGAAATACAGTGAACAAAACAATAGATTCACTGATTGATATAATAATTAAATGATTGATTTTGTTCTACGAAATAGACACTGCCAAGAATTGCAAATGTCAACTGAATTAAAGGAATAAATTATAATATGGTCAACATCATGATTTTTAGAATATAAGTTTATGTCATTTATTCAAGACGTGTATGTATATATATATATATATATATATATATATATATATATATATATATATATATATATACACACATATACATATATATTGGTTTTAAAAAAACAATCCTACAAAATTCCCCTGTCAGTTTGTGTTCTACGTACATGAAATTAAATATATCCGCAAACGTATGCAAAGCGGTATATTTTTGTTTAAGCCGGGGGAAATTATTACAAAAGTGTGAAATTTAGTAAAATGAAATTAGCCAGGTGAAAATTGAACGACGGCATTACGAATATGCACAGTAACATAATAGTTATTGGTTAATGGCCTAATGTTTAGCCTTGCAGCAAGCATGTCTTCATAGCTCAGGCATTTAGGTCAAAAGAAAAAAATTAAATCGTAAGCTAAATGTTTTCGTTTCGATTCTCGTTGGTGGCGAACGATTTATTAGTTTTTTTTTTAAACTTTCAATCGTTATTATATATTGGGCCTAATATAATATAATAATGACTACGGAATGTGTATTAATCAATTGAATGTAACCGTATTTTATGACTGGTAGCCCGCTGCTTTATATATATATATATATATATATATATATATATATATATATATATATATATATATATATATATATATATATATATATATATATATATATATATATATGTGTGTGTGTGTGTGTGTGTGTGTGTGTGTGTGTGTGTGTTTAGATAGATAGATAGAAATGTACATAAATTTAAGAAAAGTTGCTGGATACACTTTAGCAATAGTTAAATTACACCTTTATTTTCAGGAAAAGAAGACACAAAAAGAGGTGAATGTCTTTTATCCACGGAGTCAGAGGGGAGAAATTAATAAAATTATAATAATAAACAAATTTTGTCCTGTAAAGTATTTAAACCAACTTGTTGTGATTTTTACTGGCTAAAAACAAAACCATTATTATTCTACAATCTGCTAAATGGTCAAAATTTCAAAAACACATATCGAGCAGTAAGTCGAACACTAGTGTTATTCGTGCCCAAGCAAAAAAAAAAAATCCATAGCTTACATTCACTTCAATTTTAAGGTATGTCGTTCATATCTCCATGGTTTTATGGAACTGGTAAATATTATGGTAAACACAAGAAAAGTTGACGTTCAAAACGGCTTCGTTTCTATTTTAGCTAATGAATCGCATGTTCTATTCATACAAGTAAAAATAAAAATGTTCAACTACTTATTATATATTGGACTAACAGCCCGCCTAACATTGCCGATCTTAAAATACGCTTAAATAAGATATTTTGATTCATGCAGATTTCGTATTTATTATATTAAATTAAACCCAATATATAGCAATGATTTCTTTAATTTTCCCATTTTTGCAACAATGTTTCATGGTTTAAACACAAATGTAAAGTTTCCATAGGTTTGAATATCCTATATGATAAATTTTATATAAGTAGATCAAAATGAATCCTTTTTAAATGAATAAATTAATATATCCACACACACCATCATATATATGTATATATATACATACATACATACATACACACCCACATATATATATATATAAAGATGTTTGTATATACAATAAACTTTCTCTATACAAATATTACGCAAGCATAAATCATGTAGAATGTCCGCAGGAATATAATTAAACGTAATAGTTAATTAAAGATGACCATAAAAAACGATGAAACCAAGAGCATAAAGATAAGAACATTAATTTAAATGAATGTTTAAAAAAATATGCAAATTGACTAAATCTTTTGAAGTTTAACGGAATTCCACGACCTATATATAACACAGCTGTTATTTCTTTTAAAAAAAAACAAGGGTGTTTTAATATAAATGCCAATGCATACGCAAAAAAACAAATATAGGAGTATAGATTGAATATAACAATCAATAGGGAATCGACTCTATAATTATAAATACTAAATTTTGTAAAAATAAAATATAATAATTATACGTACTTCACGACCGGTCGGTACTAAACAGTAAGTCACGCACAAACACACTCTTGGCCTATGGAATACATCCGATTTGGTCCGTAGCCGATAATAATATCTACTCGTCACGGTTATAAAATAATTGGTTATAAAATAATTGGAGCTTGGGTAGCAGAAGTCAGCTGATAGTGCTCTTTCTGCATGCGGAAATATATATTGACAGGTTACGCAACGTTATTTGTTAACATTCTTACGCGTATGGGCGTGGACCCGAAAGTAATGAATAAGATTGCTGAGATATCTGTGTCATTTTCGATTCTAGCTGATGGTAGCCAATCATATTTGTCTTTGTTTTACAATTTCTAAAATCACTAATATATATTGGCTACAATAATAGAATAAATAGAGAATTTACACTATTTTGAAAAAAAAAAACGATATCTTTATGAAGAAATAGTGGTATTCAAGCGTATAAAACGAGTGTTAATACCTGGCGGTCTTATAATATATGGGAAAATAGGTCACTTTCTACGTGGAGGTATGAGATTGTTCGTGGGAAAATTATTTCAAAGTATCATAAACGTAAAATGCTCTTCTGTAAAAATAATCCAAGTAGAATATATCTTTAATCAACTTTACACAAGTAAATGCCATTAATAAGAACACGGACGCATTATTCATACGCTTGCTTAACTATCCCGTGTTAATTTTGAGATTGTCGGACTGACTTCCTCATCTTGGTTGTTATAGTCACAACGTTTCGGACGTTTTGTCCTCCGGTCTCATCTCAAAAGTGCAGACAATTACTATCCCGTGTTATTCCGGTGGCTCATTCGTAAAAACGTCGTATCATCAAACAAACTTTTCTTTTTAGTTTCAAAGCTCAAATAAAATGACCGAGATTTTTTTTTTCAAAGAAATATCGCCGAGTGAGTATTCACCCCCTGATTGGTAGACCTTCTGCCTCCACCATCATATTACGAATTCTTTACTGCCAGCCTTTTGAATGTAATAGAAACCTCTAGTGGCAGACAGAATTTCCTACGATCTATGAATTATGAGTCGCACTTAATGCTTCCAAGATAAATAAAATAAAAATAAATACAGGCACGGAATATATATATATATATATATATATATATATATATATATATATATATATATATATATATATGTATATATATGCATACATATATATGCATATATACGTACATATATATGTATATACGTATGCATATATACATGTATATGTAAACATATATATATACATACATATATATGTAGACATTCATATATATGTAGTATACATATATATACATGTATATGTAAACATGCATATATATATACATTATGTACCGCCAAAAATGGCCGAAAAATCAAGTTGTTGTCGTTGTTTAAAACGAAATACCATTTATTAAAATCCATTATTTCTGAGTAACTTTTTTTTTTCCAGAAAGATAAAACCCTGAAGTTAATCATATAGAAAACAGAATAATGTAAAGCTTTTTTCTACTATTTTTAATTAAATTTTAAATGTTGAATTTCCCCCAAAAGTTAACAATTGACATTTTTTATCTTGCACAAAAAAACGTACATAAATATTTAAACATTTTTTTTTTAAATAATTAATTTATTTATTTGTTGTCTAACTAAGATTTAGGATGATTTTCTATGAGAATATGCAAACATATTATAATATAAGTACCTGGATTTCAAATAATTCCACTTATTCATATAGGCAACCAGTTACTTCGCGTCGATCTAGAGCCTATATTGGCAGAGTTTACGTTTGTATTTGATAAAAAGCAAACTATGGAGGACCAAACAGGCCAAAAAAACTTATTTTTCAGTGACGAAAATTTCAATGTATTATTAACGCTGAGGCTGACCAGTACCAGATGGGTGACCATTTGTATGAGTTTGGTTTTTAATGTGTATGTGTGTGGGGGCCAGGCTCCCCACAATGGGGGGGGGGCAATTTAAAGCAGAATAAAAAAAAAATATTTCAGCGCGTTTGGTCCACCGTAGTCGAAAGGTTGCAAACGTTTTCAAACGTGATCGAAAAAATGATGCTATTTTTAACACAAAGGGCACAATATTTATCGACTTTTTTTTGTATCGATTCTTCAAAACATGCCCTGTTTAATAATGGGCATGCATTATTCGGCTCGCTAAAAAAAATGCCTGTATTTATCAAAGGTTTTAAAATGGCTTTTTTCGTATAAATATTATTTTTTTTGTTTTGCTTAACGTAAATTAATTATTTTACTTTACATATTCACCGAATTTCACACTTCAAAACTCAAAAGCGGGATAATTAAACACAATCGGAGTTCTGATATACAGACGTCAAAATAAGGTATGCAAACAATTTTCTTTTTTTTTTAAATCTATTATTCTGTCCCTTACAACACACAATATATTGTGTTCGGTTTCAGATGATTATTTTAAGCATATTTGTACCCCCTCAAAACAAGAGGGGGTTGTAAGCAAAAAAAATATATATATATATAAATATCGTTTATGAAAAATAAGTACACTGTTATAAAGATCATTATTCACTTAATAATCGCTGAAAATTTCGTATTGATCATATAATTACCTGATGTTGGTAGATGTTTAAAAAGACGGCCCGTCAAAAAGTACTTACCTACCCCCCCAGTTTTGGCGGTGCCTAATATACATACATATATGTATATATATATATATATATATATATATATATATATATATATACATATATATATATATGTATACATACATATATATACACACACACATATATATATATATATATATATATATATATATATCAGGTCATGACATAGGCTACTGGTACCATGTAACCCAGTACTACCTGCCTCATGTTCGGGTCACCGGCGACTAAACTGGTTCCCCCACCATACTTGTTTGGTGAGGAGGGTTACTAGTCTCTATGAAGGATTAAAAACAAGACCGTCCAAAGGGCAAATGAACCCTTTTTCGGGGGCACCAGCCAACTAGCACAGTGTGTGTTTGTGTGTATGTATGTGTGTGTTGGGGTGGAGAGGGCTCCCGTAAGCCATGGTAAAGGCAACCTTTCTAGGAGATGCAAATCTCTGATTTAAAAAAAAACGATAAAGCGGGAGATCACTACCCGCATTAAGCTGGTCTGCAGTTTGACTTGTTGATGGCTATCTTGCTCTTGCTTGTTGCTGGATTTCAACATGTTGAACCGAGAGAGAGACTTAGCTGTCGTACAAAGCTAAGACTTTGTGACATCATCTGTGTATAGATACTCCCTCAGGAATTTGTCTATAAAAATGGTACTGTGACAATGGAAAAGTTGTGACGTGTGGAGGCTTGAAATGCTGGAAGCATGTAAATATTGATCTCAATGACCGTCATCAGTGGCATGCCTGCTTGAGCGTGTTGAATTAACCGGTAGGACCAAAAAAAAAATCATTTTTGTGCTCATGGACTTTAAGTGTCTGAGGGAGTGGCACTCGTCTGACAAGACATTGGAATCGTCATATATATATATCATATACGTCATATATATATATATATATATATATATATATATATATATGCGTGTGTGTGTGTGCGAGAGGCGTTACAAAAGTAATGTCTCCTATTTTATTTCGTCCAGATGGATGCATTATTAGGATAACTAAACTTGTGCAAACATGACCTGAAATGTTCATCTCTGTGACACATAATGACGATGTGGGACACGAGGCTAGCAACCACTGCCAGGGTTGTAGGTTAGGAGGAGAGATATGTCAAAGAATTTCTGGAAATTAAGCATTGCGAAATGTGGCAGCAATATAGAAAAAAATAATTGTGGGGTCGAAAAGAAAGATAATTCGAATATCATTTTCGTCATCGTGACGTTTCATCTTTTTGACTTAGAAATCCCGAGACATTACTCATGGAATTACCTTCACACACACACACACACACACACACACACACACCCACACACACACACACACACACACACACACACACACACACACACACACACACAACACACACACATACGCACACAAATCACAAACACACACACACATATATATATATATATACATATATATATATATATATATATGTATATATCTTTAGTCGTGCTCACTCATTATTTCAGCTAAAGATCTTGGAGACTGTTCACAGGCAGAAGGAATACTTCTTATGTTTGAGTGTGATTAGTCTCTAAGATCTTCGAGTAATATAACTTTATTCTGTTTTCCCACATACATAACGCAACATTATCTATACATAATCTCGCTTCCCATTCGTATTTTCCTTCTTTTTTTTTTTTCAAATCCCTCGATACAGCTTTGATGAAGCGAGGGCGAAACCGGTCAGCTGATTCCCCCTTTTGTTCCCATTTTTATTCTCTTTTATTTTAAACGTGGCTTTTATTTTAACATAATAATCATGAAATTTCGTTTTCGCATCATGATTGCATTATGTAAATTTTGTACCGCTCAAAGTATGATGAAATATTTCAAAACTAGGTACACTTCTAGTTAATTAATGAATTAAATTCTATTTTACTGATTAATACCAAATTAAGATCAGCGCAAAAAATACATTCTTGTGTAAATAATAATGTATGCTCCCTGTTTATTTTGTTTAAGATAAAAAAGCGAGGTTACAATCAGGCCAAAAAATTGAATATGCTTTTATTCATAATTATAAGGATAAATTAACGGCAAATTTCGAAAGTTATAAAGAAAAATGTGTGCAATTATGGACTGAAGCAGTGAGTATTTTATCGTGCTTTGATAAAATTCGGTTCGCTAAAAATATTGCAATTTTACAAGAACGTGGTCATAAAAAGACTAGTTCTTCAATTTAACGGAAAATTGCAGCATTTAATATACAAGAAATTTTGATGTACTACCGAATCTAATGTTGGCAATAACGTCTTGAATCTATCTTCCCATGATCTTTCTACTTCTGAATTATTAATACTTGATTATGGCTTAGATTTTTTTTATACCATTACCTGGCGTCAAACGGGATGAGGTATTTTCTGAATTTGAAATCCTCAACGCCCAAGCAGGAAAACTTTCACCAGTCTCTGAAATTAAAGTAAGGGATTTAAAAGCAAGATTCAAAAACCTGGTCCATAGCTATGCAAGTACACCAACTCCCCATTCAGAGTTTTAATGCCACAAAGAGCATTATTCAGTTATTACAAATTTGCGAAAAAATAAATCGTTAGTTATTACTAGACAATATTCAGGAGTTGTAATACTAGATCATCATGATTATGTCGGAAAAATGTCTACCCTATTGAACGTCACGGATAAATTTATAATGGATCCTGTTGCAACATATGATCGTACAACCTCTTTAGAATATAAATTTCAAACGAGATTAGTCAAATGGGTTGGGAGTGGTGTACTTCCATCGGACATAGCTAATGAGATAAGGTCCTCAGGATCAATCCGCTCTAGAGTTTATGGTTTACCGAAAACTCATAAAGCAGGTTTTCCCTTAAGGCTCATTTTGTCTATGGTAGGGTCAACACAGCATAAAAGTTGCAAAATGGATCTAACATATTTTGCAACCAATATTAAAATATTACAGTAACTACTGTTTGAAAGATTCATTTTATTTTGAAGACTTTATTCAGAGGTCTCAGGTTGTTAATGAATTTATGTGTTCTTACGATATCAGAAACCTGTTTAATTGCGTCCCGATTTCAGAGACTATAGATATCTGTACAGACGTTTTATATCGTAGTCAGATATCGCCTCCTCCCATTTCTGAAAGTATCTTCGTTTAATGTTGAAATTTCTCACTACATCAGTTGAATTCAGCCTCAACGATGTAATGTATCGACAGATAGGTGTGTTGATGGGTAGTTTTGGACCCGGTAATGGCGAATATTTTCGTAGGTTTCCATGAAAAGCAATTGCTTTCTGGACCCATCAAACCATTGATCTATTTTCACTATGTGGACGACACATTTTTTCTCTTCGATAACCAAACAGAGGCAAATATATTTTTCTCTTTACTTAATAAAATGCATCCCGCCTTGCAGTATACTTATGAAGGAGAGTCTAATTCCTCCCTAGCTGTCCTTGGTGTATTGGTAACGAAAACATCATTACGTTACCTTACATCAATATACCGCAAACCCACGTTCGTGGGACTGAATACACGTTCGGATTCATTTTGCCCCCGAAAACGTAAGATAAATTCAATTTGGACTCTAACACTGCGTGCCCTTATGATCTGCCCCAAATCAAAATTGGATGAAGAATTAAACATAATTATAGACACCCTCTTCAAAATGGGTACCCGTTGGATGTGATTAGATCAGTTATACAGAGGAAAATAGGAGAGCCCTCTGTAACTAAATTTCAAACGGTTTATAAATGCGCAGTATATCTGCGTTTATCTTGGCTTGGGGCACTAAGTGAGAAATTTGCAAAGCTTATTAGTTCAACAGTGCAAAATTGTTATTTTGCTTCAAATGTTCGTGTTGTGTTCTCTTCGAGAACATTAATGCCATTCTCTCGAAAAGATGTTTTACCCACCCCCATCATAATAATGATGTAATTTACAATTTTAAATATAGTTGCAGTGCCAACTTTGTGAATCGAACAACATTAAGATTGGATGGAAGAGTTCAACAACACGTACCTACCAAAATCAGAAATGGCGCATACCAATAACAGACGTAATTGCCTAAACATACGGATTTCAATTACTGACCACATTATAAATAAAACCGTCTTGTGCAGCTAACTTAAGCAAGAATTCTTTTACAATCTGGAGTCGTGCTCACGCATTATTTCAGTTAAAGATCTTGGAGACTGTTCAGTTTCGGCTGGGAAGGCCTTCCTTCTGAAAGCAGAAGGAATGCTTCTTAGGTTTGAGTGTGATTAGTCTCTAGAATCGTCGGGTAATATAAGGTTATTGCGTTTTTTTTTGTCCCCCATAGATAACGCAACGTTATCTATATATAATCTCGATTCCCATTCGTGTCTTTCCTCCTTTTTTATTCGCTAATCCCTCGATACAGCTTTGATAAAGCGAGGGCGGAACCGGTCAGTTGACTCCCTCATTTTCTTTTTCTCCTTTTTTATTCTCTTCGCCCCGTTAATTTTATTTTAAACGTGGATTTTATTTTAACAATTTTATCATGAATTTTCGTCTTCCCTTTATGATTGCTTTATTTAAATTTTTACCCCTCTCTCTCTTTCTCTCTCTCTCTCTCTCTCTATATATATATATATATATATATATATATATACACGATTGTATTGTGTGCGTGTCTATCTGTGTATAGAATGCCTTATCCTTGATGAAAATTAACTGTACTCTAAAGATTCATCATGTTACGTTTTAATTTACCTGACATTTTTATGTCATAGAAAACTTCATACCATATGTCTGTATTAAGTAAGGCTATGACAACGGAATATTCTTTTAATTATTTTGAACCTCTACTATATATCCGACACAATTATACACAGTTAATCAACCGAAAACCACATCACTATCAAAATGCATGTAAGATATCAACAAATACACACTCAAGGGTTAAAACAATGAAAAGAGTATGATGCTGTTCTAGCCCTCCTAATCATAATTCGGCAACGTTTTTTGCCTGTTATGTACTATTAAGTTATACCTGAAAATTAAGCACTGGAAACGGGACAACTTCGGCAGATATAGTCTTTATATTTAACTATTTTTATATTTTGGATGCAGTTTTATTTTTACTAATATTTTCAATCACCATTGTCATAGGGAGAAATGTATGAGAATATTAATTGTACTACTATTTTACTCCTATATCTACTATTAGTATTTTTTCACCTCATTCATTTTGCGAATTATGTTTTTTTTTTAATTAATAGTAGCTGTATTAGCATTAATAGTTGTAATCGTAGTAATATATTATTTAGACTGGCACTACCTATATTAGTAACGGTAGAAATATCACTATATGGACCGATGTATTAAAATAACTTGATTGCTTAAATTACACATAAGTAATCAACTTGGATTGAAAATAGTTCAAGCGCGGGACAAGGGCACATATAAAATATTGCAGTTGATAGATTTTGGTTATAATTTCAGAACTTGTTTCGCCGTATTGGTTAATAAACTTTAGTAAATAATCGTAACACTAAAAGTATATCGACCGAAGATAACGAGGGAACATTATCCCTCGTAGTACAGAACATTTTACATACAATCTAAATCATTGAGAGAACAATATTGGTTATTTTTAATTTAGGTAAAAACGGCAACGGCAAAATTGGCAAATATAAATAAGTAGAAAAAACGGCAAAATTAAAAACATATATGAATTAATATCTCTCAACGAGTATGTTTAGATCGGGGAAACAATACTTAAAGAGTAAGCATGGAAACTTTGTCAAGTTGAAAAAATATTCAGGTAAAGCCTCCAATTCTTATACGATTACGTCTGAACGCCCTGAAAGAAAAAAAAAACTTGCGAATCATTATGAAATCAAGGAGAATATTACAAGTGAATACACATGATGGAATTAAATATCCTAGGAGTAATTTAAGTCATCATCTCGCCCGGAGAAAATCGACTATATCTTGCGACACGAAGAAGGTTTTCAAATACAAGCAAAGACAGATTCCAAAACCTTTATATGAGTTTTTTTTTAATCCGTCGTATGTAGTATCTCATTTTATGCTTATAAGGTCAACATAGATTCTTAACGAAATGTTGTCCAATAGCAGAGTCAAAAGTTGTAAGCCTAATTCTGAATGTAACGTGTTGGTGTATACGAGTCTACAAATGCGAAGATGTCCATCCCACATAACCAGCATGGCAAGACTACATGAATCGATACACAACACTTATTTTTAGTAGATGTAGGGCAAACTATCTTTGCAATCAGAAAGAAAGGGCAACATATTTTAATACTACTTCTTTTAATCACATAAACTAATATACAAAGGTATAATTTTATACTTAAACTTAGCTTTAGCTGTGTAGCTTAATTGCCATATATATTTATATAACTTACTATATAAATATATCTATATATATATATATATATATATATATATATATATATATATATATACGTATTAAATGATTTTCAATTTTTATTCAGATATGAATATTAATAACGTACAGTTTATTTACATAGCCCGATAGTGAAATAGTATACTTATAAATACAGTTTATGTTACACAACCTCATTAGGAACATATATTCAAATTGGTGGTTTTTCCATTAAAACGGTATAATATATATATATATATATATACACATATATGTATACATATATATATATATATATATATATATATATATATAGCCATCCACACGCAGTACAGTTTCGCTGTATCACAGCTCATCAGTGCGATTAGACAGACAACTACCTTAAGCCTGGATCGAACGCGACCGTCAAGTTTTTGGGCCATTACGCCAATCAGCTGTGTGCGGGCAGTGAATTAACGATGTTTTGACATCGTCCAAATACCTAAGTTCGATTTGTTTACACTTAATACGCCAATGGTGATCGTGTATCACTTCCCAATATGCTAAACTCGAGAAGAAGGAGCATTAGGGTCATCCAGATACATTAATGGTTCGCTGTATCTCAGCTAATGAGTGCGACGTATATATATATATATATATATATATATATATATATATATATATATAATTCTTGGTGTGTGCTTGGGTTTATCTTTTGATCTTATATATTTGATACAATGCGGGATTGTTTTTTTTTTAAATCACATTTTCACCCCAAACAAGGCAAATTACCACTTTGGTGTAGGGGGCTTCTATCAGGGGCAACAACTACTGGGTCATAATGTAGGGAGTTTGGCAGCAAGATGTCTGTTCACGTTGCACTTGAACTTTTGCACGTCAGTACAGTTGGGGAAGCAGGGACCTGGAATGGAATTCCAAAGTCTAGCGGTTCTGGGGAAGAAACTACTGGAGTAGAAAGATCTTTTACATCTAGGAATCTCTACAGTGTGGAAGTGGGATTTTGCAGCCTGTCGGGTCTGTCGAGTGTGTTCACATCGTGGGGGCACAAGTGCTTGCATTCGTTAGAACATTTACCATTAAAATACTTGTAGAACAGGCAGAGGGATGCAACGTTTCGTCGATGGGACAGAGGCTGAAGTTCAGGGTCTATCAGATTTGCGACTCTCTTTTGAACCGTTTCAAGGAGCGAGAGACTAGTAGCCAATGCACCCGCCAAAATATGACAGCATTACTCCATACATGGGCGAATGGTTGCTTTATAGAGGTGCAGGATACTGTCGGGTGTTAGTAGTTTTCTAGCACGGTAGTGAACGCCCACCTTCCTCCCAGTGGCCCTGGCAATTCCCTCGATGTAATTGTTCCAACTCATGTTTCCTGTGAACGTTAGACCAAGGAGCTTGAAAGACGTACTCTCAGATAAAGAGTCGTTGGCAATTGCTATAGATGGTAGAGAAGGTGTCTTGTAATTATTGAATGAAACTAGTTTAGTCTTGGTTTTGTCCCCATTCCACTACAGATTGGAGGTCATCCTCTAGTGTTTCTGCAATTTTGTTAGATATGTGCTCATTTCTGTTCCTGTCGTGTCTGTTATAGAGTGTGGTGTAATCAGCATATATAACCATCTCAGAGGCAATTTTGTCGGGGAGGTCATTTATGAATATCAGGAACAGCAGAGGTACAAGGATAGACCCCTGGGACACTCCCGCATTTTTATCATATTGTTTAGATGTACGACCGTCGAGGACAACTTGGATTGTTCTCTTATCTAAGAAGGATTTAATTATGTTAAGTATTCTACCAGTGATACCGTATGATCTAATTTTACTGAGGAGACATTCATGCCATACCCTGTCAAAAAACCTTAGATATATCCAGACCTACCGTTCTGCCTTCCGCCGCTTTGTCCAGTGAATGGCATATACGTTCAGAGATTACAGTAAGGATGTCTGCTGTGGAACGGGCTTGTCTAAATCCATATTGTTTGTCAGCCAGAAGTTTAGCATCTGTAAGGTGATGGATTAGAGCATGGTTAATTAAGGTCTCAAATATTTTGGCAAAAAGTGGGAGGAGGCTAATTTGGCGATAATTTACTGGGTCAGTTCTTTCGCCAGAATTCTTGAATACTGGTACCGCAGAAGCAGTTTTTCAACAGCCTGGAAAGCAAGATTCATTAAGGCATTTGTTGTAGAGTTTGGAGAGAACAGGAGCTACTTCGGCTGAGCACTTTTTTAATAGCACAGCTGGGATGAGATCGGGTCCACATGCCTTTGATGCGTCAAGGTTTTTATATGATAGCACGCACCTGAGCAGGGGTGATTTTCAGATCCTCTAGCGTGCCGTCTGTCCGCATAGGAAATTCAAGCAAGAGGTGGTTGGAAGGGTCCAGTGTGGAGTTTGAGGCAAACCGACTTGCAAGCATGTTAGCCTTTTCGGTTGCTGAGCAAACAACCTCGTGTTCCTCGTGGGGGAATTGCTGATTGCCCATTATTTACTACACTGTTGTAGATTTAGGGCGTGAGCAACGTTATCGATAAGTGTATACTTTTGTTAATATTCATGTTACATTATTTCTACAATGTTATCTTAAATGGTGTGGCAATTAAAAAAAAACCTTTTTAAGATCAGGTTATTACTATATTTGAACTTCAGTTATGTGTCTCTCTATCTGCATCACATACGGTATGATAACCTTAACACACCGGTTCCCGTCAGATCCCAGAAATTAAGCAACGAAGAGCCTGCCTAGTACAAGATGGGTGACCATTGGGAAAGGCTGAGCGCTGTACGCATAGCACCAATTTGTAGAAATTTCCAGCTTGATATCTGGAGGCACGTTTAAATCACGGCGTGGAGGGGTGTACACTCTCGAATGAAGACAGAAAGCAACGGGAAACTACCGTCTTTACTTGTCTTTCCAAGATTATCATGTCTCTACAATGGATTTACAATGGCTCTTCAAGGCCGTGGTCGCCGGCAGTGTAAAAACAGCAGGGCCGCTACAAGCATGCACGTATATGTTATGTATATATACATTATAAAACATAAAATAACCGCAATATGTGTATATATATATATATGTGTGTGTGTGTATGTATATATATATATATATATATATATATATATATATATATATATGTATATACATATATATATAAGTACATCACAAAAGCGCGATGTACCTGCTGCAAACAACACAGAAACATTCTTTCTTCGATATTACTAGTAATATCCGTTTTATAATACAGCGTACGCGTGCGTTTGACCCCGTTTGTGTGCGTGCGTGCGTATGTGCGTGTATGTGTGAATGCGCGCGTGTGCGTATGTGTGTGTCTGTATACCCCTTGTTATTTAGTGTCCATGACCTTTTCAATGTAAATGTACTCACTGTAAAACATCAGGTCGCAGTACAATCTCTTTTTTTTACCGCTTTTGTAACTTTGTTGTATTTACTTAAATTAATATGCAAAATAAAAGGTCAGAAAGTTCAATAGGGCGAACAATGTTCAGCAATGCATCTGAAAAACTGGGGGCCCTCCAAACAAGACGTGACTCTAACCCGCTAGAAAATCTCAAATGTTCAAGTCAATCCGTCCATTATTTCTGACTTCCCTACTCTCTTCTGCCGAAGCTCCCCTTACCCGATCGACCCTTCCACGCTCGTGAACGCTACCTTCTTGCTTTTTTTGTATTTTGTATTAAGACATTTATCAAGTCTCAGCGAGTGTCATGTGGCCATTAACATATTCATTCGGCTTCTTGGTTATCTTTGGACGACGGGCTTTTGTTAACCAAGCTTCTTGCAATTTGTTTCTTTCCACAATGCAACCGAGTCTCGTCAAATCCGTGACCTACCAGGAATGTCAACCAACCCGGCGCTATGGCCACCGCTCCTACAGCAGACAGCATTCAAACAACAAGCACCCCTTCCTCACGTTACAACTAACAACTTAATTGTACTCTCCCATCATCGTCCTATTCTTCTCCCCCCCCGCTTCTCCCCTCCCTCCCAGATGTTTAATTCTCTATTTCTTATCCCAGATTCGTTCGACCCAGCAGGATTAGCAAATAAGTTACAAAAATATTAACATTGCCATCTCCATGACAATAGCAACGGACGCTTACGTATATATATATATATATATATATATATATATATATATATATATATATATATATATATATATATATATATATATATATATATATATATATATACACACATATATATACATATATATATATATATATATATATGTGTGTGTGTGTATATATATATTAAAGGGAATTAGACATGTAGTCTAGAGCAGAGTGTATTTTAATGCATTAATAAATGTATTAATGCTTAAAAAAAACAGTGCCCATTGTACTATATATATATATATACATGTATATATATGTATATATATATATATGATAAGCTCAATAGTTATATATATCCTAGATCTATATAAATAGTGAGTAAAACGATTCATAATCGTAAATTAAAAATCAGTTTCAAAAGGAAAAACAAACAAAATCAACTCGAAACGATCGTAGAATCGGGTTGGTTTTGCTTGTTTTTACTTTGGAAACTGATTTTTAATTCACAATTATTAATACTTTTACTCAATATATATATATATATATATATATATATATATATATATATATATATATATATATGCCGGTTCTAAAGAATTCGAACGAAATTTTGTAGTCAATAAATGAAGTTTCCCGATAATAAACATTACTTTCAACTGATTTCATTTTCAATTCTAATACATTACAAATGTAGCTTCCAAATTATGCAGTCGAAATTGCCTGACCATTACTGAATTATTAACCAAAACAACTTTAATCCTGTTAGAAGGTGAACCCTTTTAGCCTGCTTGTTTAAATCAAAATGGAAACTTATAACTTTCCTTTGGCTTACGACCGTTTTCTTCAAATTCTATTTTTTATTCTCGTCACGAAATAATTTTCTTCCTTATCGATTTGCGTATTTTTTTATACAAACATCTTTCAAATACGCGGATTACGTAGGTATCATTGTTTTCATGTGAAATTCAGTTTTACGATTTCCGAAATTTCGTTTCAATTGTTTAGAAGCGCCATGTTTATTCATTTATAAATATGTATAAGTATATATATATATATATATATATATATATATATATATATATATATATAAATGCCTATATTTGTATATATTTTACAAACAATACATATATACACACACACATATATATATATATATATATATATATATATATATGCATATGTGTACAGGCACATATATTTATGTATATACACACATTTTAAGCATATATATATATATATATATATATATATATATATATATACATAGGTGTGTGTTTGTGTGTTATTTTATATGTGTGTGTATGTGTATGGACATGTACACTTATTTATATGTGTGTGTATCCCTTATTTTCCTATTTTTTTCTTTTGTGATATTATTTTATTTCATCTTTTTGTTATACTCCGACGATCCTTGTGTTGTAGTGTAGACAATGGACACATTTAAATGGGATGAGAGCCTCTCGAATCCACTAGACTCAAGTACCTTTCAGGCCGCGGTTACCTTTTAACTCAAGCCTCATTAGGCCGTCTCGCCGCGGAGCAGTGGTTGACTTGCTAGTAATGAGGGCAAAGAGCGAGTTCAAGTTTTAATAATACTCGCAATGATCTTAATATTGGACATTGGTTCCAACTTTAATCTAGGAGAAAAACCTTTTTATAGGGGGTTTGAGGTCAGCGCTTACTAAGGCACACAGTCAAATCGAGGATGAAATGATTGAGTGCCAGCTGCCCGGTGAGATATAACCGTGTTTATCGGTAATGATGGATTTCAGTAGTGTTTGATCATTTAAGACGGATAAACATGTACTTGTTTATATTCAACTTGGAAAGTGCCATGTTATAATCGGTCAGATGTAATCATGTGCTACCGTGTGCTGTAGTTCTACGAAAGAAAGTTAGCGCATTAATTTATATTTTTATTTATAGTCACGTAAGGAGACTAAGAGAAATGTTAAAGTTTTTGTAGGCACACGAGTTTATTAATTTTTGAATTACTTAATAAAAAATAGAAATCCAAAGTCTATTTTTAAACGCTAGCCAGCCTCTAAACTCTTTTAGGAGTATATTAGTCGTACTTGCAATACATAGCTTCACGGAATGTATTTAATCCAGGCGATACAATTTGCTCAGAATTTTTCATACTCGAAATTTATAAAGTAGGTTCAGTCCCCATGGGGTACTTTGTTAAGAAGAGCACTTACAGATCCGCGAACACTTTATAATCTTTTACATGGCATTGCCTATATATTTATAATTAACATTTCATAAAAGTAGCATATATTAATCGTTGCAAGCTAACTGTGACCTTATACCTACCTTAAAGTATAATTAGATATCCGGAAATATTTTCTGTACTTTACCAGGAAATCTTTACATGAGATGACATTTTTTAGATTTCCTGCAGATTATCAAACATTTTCTCTACAGTAAACAAATAAGCATTGCACACGTATATTTAGTTGTATCTACATGTAAGGGGTTGCCTTGTTATGCATTCAAATTAAAAGGTATTTATACTCATAGTTATTGAAAGAGGAATACTATTTGTTTGCGTACATTAGATATTTTATTGCTGAAAAAAGAATCTTACAGTCAATAGGGTTCGAAAATTAAAAAATAAGTATTATTTACATTATATATGTGTAACTACAGCTAAATATCTTTTATCGAACATTCTCGATTACTTTAGAGATTTTGGAATATATTGTGAAGTCACCTACAAAGGAATAAACATGTATGCCCATACGTTGTTCTGTCGCAAATATCCAATAACAGACACAAATTATCTCTACCTATTTCTCTCTCTCCTGATACAGTGTGCATAATAAGAACAACATATATTGTTTAAATGGTATCAAAATTATTATACAGGTTCAGTATCGACGATGCGACAACAAATATATAATTACTGATCACATGGGAATTGGATGCAGGACCCAGTAATCGGTTCTATTATCATAAAAAAACGTTTACTGGATCATGACACAACCTTACTAATATCAACTCCGCATGAAGAAGAAACCAAATTATCATTTATTAAAAACATAGACCAATACGTAAATATATATGTTATGAACTATTTACTATTGTCTTATATATATATATATATATATATATATATATATATATATATATATATATATATATAGCAGGACTTGTGTACGGGCGTTGCCCGGTGAAATAATGCCCAAACCCCACATGTGAAAGAAAACAATTACACTTGGGTTGTTAGTGCAACCTACTATCGTCCGATTTTAATAGCAGCACTAGCGCCTGAGTCCAAATGGTTGTACTGTGGTCACGTATAGACGCATTTCATTTATATTATGATAATGACAAGTAGGCTTCCCAAGAATCGTCTATACGTTCTAATGATTTCTTACCATCAAAAAATTACGAGTATTTATATAAAGGAATATGTAGCGTAAATACATTTTTTGGAAAATTTGTTTCATTTCGTTCATTAAACTTCCGTATTTTTTTTAGGCATAACAATAAAAAGAAACAAATATATTTGGAACCTTCAATGTAGTTATGCCGGAGACAATGTCTTTTGTATGTTTATAGGAAAAATATTAATGTAAATGTCCCCAATATTTGGGAGCTAACTGGTCAATATATGAATATATATGAAAGGCGTCGTTTTTATGATGTTTTGAAAAAGACGTCGTCTCTGTCATTATCGTAGACGCTGATGACGACATAGCAGAGTTCGTTTATGAGGCGAAGAGCAGTATTAAGAATTATGAGAATTTTCATAGCTCAGTCAATCAGAAAGGACGTATTTGACGAAGGAGACTGTATTATTTATGAATTCGTATTGAAATGATTACGTTATGTATATGTAGCTATAAGGAAGTTTCAGTCGGTTCAATCACAGTATCTGTATACATGTAAAATTGGTTCCTATGTCAACTGTTAGCAGTGGTAGCACTAAATGTTTAGAGAGAAAAAAAGAGTTTTCTTGCTGTAAATATGTTGCGATTGTAATGGTGTTGTTTATTAGGTGCAATATAGTATTGTTATCACGACTGAAAGTGTCAAAATTCGTGGTTGATAGCTAAATAAGATAGTGACTATTAGGCTAGATTTTATAAATTTTATGTGCAATACTGCAAATCTACGATACTTTGGTCCAGAAAGAGATTTCTGCAGTCAATTTATTATATGGGAAGTTATGCCTTTTTCAGGCTCTGACATTAATATTAAAAGTCTATATTTTTACTTAAAAATAATTTAAACAAAGTTTTTTATATACAAAGTTATAGCTATGTGACCAACACCAGAAGGTGAACTAATTTGCATATGTCTTTTAAAAAACAAACGTAGATAAATTACATTAATTGTTATGGTTTGTTTTCACTAGATTATTGCTTTTATTTAACCATACCCCTGAATACAATTCATGCATATGTTCGATGAAAACTTTATAGTGTTCATATCTATCTATATCTATATCTATATCTATATATCTATAAAAACAGAGATGTGTGTGCACAGACGATTTCTGATTGGTTAATCCAATAATCACATCTCCTAAAAAAACTATGGTTCGTAGGCTCTTAACTTTACCATAAAATATTATGGCTTTATTTATTGTCCATCTTGGAAAGGTTTAATTTTTTCCTAACTTGCGATTTACAAATTAAAAAAATACGAAACTTATATACGAAACAAAACTACACGAAATCAAACGCTCCTACAAACTTATTAGTACTACTAGCAAACACACGCGCACACACGCACACACACACGTTCACTACCGTCACGTTGTTATGGCAACCAAACCCGCTGACTTACATAAACAGTAAACACGCACAGTAAATGTAATTTTCTTCATTTTCTCATTTCACTCGTTGGCTTAAACTCATTTCGGGTTTGTATTACTGTACACATAGATTCGAATAAGTTGCCAAAAACAAATATATAACAAATAAATGTTATCAAAGGCAAGATAAGTTACTTTTCTACCAAACTGGATATATTTTTCGTGTTTTTATTCAATGTAACATATTTATTCAGCTCGAAAAACGGGTTTGTATTTCTGTACACATAGATTCGAAAAAGTTGTCAAAAACCAAATATATAACAAATACGATTTGAGCTTTGAGAACTCTAGCAAACTTCTCCGACAATTGTGGGTCTACACCCTTGAAATTTTAGATATAGGTTCCGTGGACATGGATCTAACTTAATAAATTGATTTGAGGCCAAAACAATAAATTTTCAGGGGTCATAATAAGGGTCAAAGTTTAAAAAATTACCCTCTTTTTTTTGGCTCAGCATACACCTCCAAACACTCGGGCAACGCCGGGCACCGATGCTAGTAAATCTATAAAACCAGAGATGTGTGTGCCACAGACGATTTCTGATTGGTTAATCCAATAATCACATCTCCTAACAAACTATGGTTCGTAGGCTCTTAACTTTACCATAAAATATTATGGCTTTATTTATTGTCCACCTTGGAAGGGTCTAATTTTTTCCTAACTTGCGATTTACAAATTAAAAAAAATACGAAACTTACACAATCTAACAATCGAACCTCTGACATCACGGCCGCCATTCTGATGCTAGCCGCAGACACGTACACACAACACGAAAAAAATGTTTTGAAAATCGTGCAAAAATTAATTTTCCTGAAAGTTTTCAATATTTAAAAATAAATTATGCCGGCTGATAAAATTTTAAAACTTTTTTTAAAGCAAGAAAGATAAAATTTAAAAATACTTATTTTTATGAAACTAAACTAAAAAAAAAAAACGCGCGTTCACTCGTGATCTTTTCATTTCGGGTTTGGGTACTTGTGCAGTTTTCCATTGACATTAAAAAATGGAAATATTTTTAAAAACATATATATTGTACGTACTCGTTATGGGATAAAGTTTTCCTACAGAAAAAAATCACGTAATTTCATCAAGTAGTTATTTTTTTATAGCGAAAAAAGAAAAAAATCAATGCGACAAGCGAGTAATTATTAATTCAGCCATCTTGATTCTTAACCAAACAGAAAGTTCAAGTAGGGGGATTTCCCTGTTTTTTTTGATAGCGAGGCCAAATATCGCGAATTTGGCCTATTTTAAAGCAGTTTGGCCTTAAAAATTTATTTATCCCATGACGAGTACGTACAATATATTTTTTTTAAAACATTTTTTTAAAAACATTTTCATTTTTTAATGTCAATGGAAAACTGCACAAGAACCCGGGTTTGTATTACTGTACACATAGATTCGAATAAGTTGCCAAAAACAAATATATAACAAATAAATGTTATCAAAGGCAAGATAAGTTACTTTTCTACCAAACTGGATATATTTTTCGTGTTTTTATTCAATGTAACATATTTATTCAGCTCGAAAAACGGGTTTGTATTACTGTACACATAGATTCGAAAAAGTTGATAAGATACGAAACAATATGCATAATATAAACACAGCACGAAAACAAACGTGGTAATCCATTCCCAGCACCCGCGCACACACGTTCACACACACACACACACACTCTGGCGTTAGCGGCACACACGTACAGATAACACGAAAACAAACGTTATTAGTACTACTATAATTTCCAGCACACGCGCACACACGCACACACACACTCACGTCCACTACCGTCCTTGGCTACGTCACGTTGTTATGGCAACCAAGCCCGCTGACTAACACCAAGACCGTCTTAAAACGTCTTTATAACGAAGGCCACGCTAACACGCGATACATACACAGTAAATTTGATTTTCTTCATTTCTACACTAATATTACGCAAGTATAAATCATATAGAATATCTGTATGAATATAATTACAGGTAATAGTTAAATAAAGATTATCATCGTATAAGAGAACCGAAAAACAAACTAATAGGGAATTAATTAAAAACGATAAAAAATATGCATATTAGCTAGATCTTTTGTAGATGAATGCAATTCCACGACTCATCAATTACAAAGTTGTATTTTCTTTTTAAATAAATAGAAAAAAGGGGTGTTGAAAAGACTATCAATACACACAAAAAAATATAGATTTATTTTTGGGTAAAGTTCCCCGGGTTTTCCTTTCACTTCAGTAAATAATGGTCTTTTGTTATATATATGGCGTACTATTATCCTTATATATATGATGTTTATGGTTATATATAAATATATATATATATATATATATATATATATATATATATATATATATATAAGTGATAGTGTCTGTGTGTATGTGCGTCTGTGTGCATTTCCCTACGCTAAAACTCTGTTAATTTTAAGCCTAGAGATTCGAAATTTGATATACAGGGTACTGAGATTTGGGAAAATCGATGTGATAGGTTGTCGACAGAAATTTGGCGATTAAGTGGTCAATATTCAACGATTTGACCTTTGAGAACTCTACCAAACTCGTCCTACAATTTTGGGTCTAAACACGTGATATTTTAGATATATATTCCTTGGACATGGATCTAACTTATTAACTTTACTTGATCCCTAAACAATAAATGTTAAGAGGTCATAATAGGGGTCAAAGTTTAAAAAAAATAACTTTTTTTTTTCTCAGCATTAACCTCAAAACACCTGGGCAACGCGGGGCACCGATTGCTAGTATATATATATATATATATATATATATATATATATATATATATATATATATATATATATATATATATATATATGGGGGGATGTCTCCATGTCTGTATGTACATATATATATATATATATATATATATATATATATATATATATGTACTTTTGTATATAAATAAATATCATATATATATATATATATATATATATATATATATATATATACATATATATATTTAGGTTTGAACACAAAGATGACACTGAGACAGTTATATGGAGCTTTATAATCATGTATAAATATTAGTGCAAATAAGAATTCTTTTAAGATTAAAGGTTTTTCATTTAAATTGTAAGCGTAAAAGTAAACCCGAATTTCTATGCTATTCTATTGTTACGGACAGTACGGCTTTCTCATTAAATTTTATTTGCTCTTTTCCGAGAGGACATTAAGTTTTGGAATGATTAAGTTTGAGTTTAGGAAAGTCTCTGTCAGACTAAGTCTTAATAACTAAAACCTAAATTTGTATCAGAAAAAAAACTTCTAAAATATTTATTTTTATGTTGTTTCATTGTTTTTACGGTATTTACTCGCATATGATGGTCTAGAAAGTATTCTTAAGAGAGGAAAATAATTTTGTAAGGAGCGTTATTTATTATGCCTAAGTCTATTTACAAATCTTGTAACTAGTATTTAAGTACAGTGTTAGGTTTTAATGCACAGTATACAGCTATTAGCACCGGGCATTTTAAAATTGGATGACTTTCACAAACCTGAGTCAGGAAAGATTTCTCTTTCATTGAAAAAAGACTGTCATATCATAACAGATATCACACCCTTAATTATTTAGTTTCAGAAAATACTAGTCACTGACATTGTAATATACAAAGTAAAGGTGTTTTAACGAAAACATGAAAATACACCATTTGCAATAAAATTAAAAAAAAAACATGCGAGAACTTCCTTTTATACTCATGGTTTCCCATATATGCATTAATATATACAATATATATATATATATATATATATGTATATACAATATCTATATATATATATATATATATATATATATATATATATATATATATCTAAACATATTTATATATATTAAAAGATGCATATGTATCTATTCGAAATGCTGATAAAATTTATATATATATATATATGTATATTTAAAGATATATATGCACATATGTATATGTATATAATCATATATATATATATATATATATATATATATATATATATATATATTGTATGTATAGATACATGTATATTTTATATAGGTATACATAGTTTAATATATATTTAGATATGCGTACATATATTTATATACATTTATAGAATAAGAAATATTTGTATATACATCAATTTATATGTATTTAAATCTATATGAATATATATATTATTATATTTATATAGATTTGTATTAATATATATATATTATATGAGTGTGTATAAATATTTATTTGCATATTTATTTTTATATATGAAGTTATCTACATATTCAAATATATTCATATTTTATATGTATATGAATGTATATAAATTGATTTATATATATGCATATGTATATATATATATATATATATATATATATATATATATAATTTTGTCCTCTGTTTTTCATTTTATCATATAGTGTTATTGCTGACTCTTCTAAATCTCGTCATTTATACTTTTTGCAGCCTTTTTGACAGCATGGACGATATACAAAGCCGCACTATTTTCTGGTTCCAGTTCAGATCGAACAGCTACCGAAAAAGCTAGTGATATTAAGGAAGAGTTTGGCTAAGGAGCAATTATGGAACGTGCAACATAACCTTGCATCAAGGAATGTCGCAATGATTACGAGAGCCTCGAAGATGGATATGGTCGATACCGGACGACTGCGGTTGATAATGAACATTTAAAAGACTTAATTATAAAGCCCATCCTCGCAAAACCACACGAGAAGTTGTTGTTGAACTTGAGGTTGTTATGCAACAATGAACCATTTAAAGAAAATAGGTAAGTCAAAAGAGTTGGATAGCAGAGTTCCGCATGAATTAAACGATTTTGAGGTGGCTTCCACGTTCCTTCTGCACAATAAAACGACAAGTTTTTCGAGCGGAGAGTGACTTGTGATAACAAGTGGATCCTCTACGACAACCGCCAATGTTCGAAAATTAATATGGCGGCTGTTTGGTTGTCTGCGGCCGGTCTAACTTATAACAGCTTCTTGCATCCGGGCGAAACGATAATGACGGAGAAATACTGCCGACACATTGACGAAATGCACCAGAAGCTCCAAAGTATGTGCCTGAGATTGGTCAATATGAAGGGGCCAATTCTCTTTCATGACAAGGCTTGTTGCGCAACTGACCCTGCAGAAGCTGAACGAATTCGGTTACGAGACTCTGCCTAATCCACCATATTCACCGGCCCTCTCAAACCCCCGATTTTTACTTTTTAAAGCATCTCGAAAACATCTTGCGCGAAAAATGTTTCAAACACCGAAGTGATACCGAATTGGCTGTCAATGACACAATCGCTTCTAAAACTTTGGATTACAATGCTAATAGGAAAAATAAACTTGTTTCTAGATCGCAAATTTTAACTTCAGGGAACGACATTATTTTTGCACCAACCTAATACTTTAACATTATTTTTGCAATGATTAAATCTAATAATTTAAAGTTTCGCTGTTAAATATAAACATCAGGATGAATTCAATGAACTACAGTTCTTCACTTTTCTAAGTATCTTCCATTTTACTATAAGTGTTCTGTTCGTTTTTTAAATTCAAATAAGGCACTGAAAGCCCCGATTGTTTGTTGGTTGGTTGTGTTTGTTTTACGGCATATCAACCATTTCCGGGTTATTTAATGCCGAATCCAAAGATTTTGAAGAATTTTTTTTTAATAGAATATATTTGTTGTTTTCAAATCAGTTTCTATTTAACCCATAGTTGGGACCCTAACAGGTACAATCACTCCGGGTCAGAGTGGACCTGGGAGCAATGGCAATTTAAGGGTGGCTCCACACTCCCCAAGGCTCGCAAGCTGAGGCCTCACCACTGGATATAGTTTCAAGTCATATCCAGGACCGCCCCGATTGTATATATACATACATACATACACATATATATATATATATATATATATATATATATATATATATATATATATATATATATTTATATATATATACATATATATATATATATATAAGTTACAATAATTTACTAAGGTAATCAAAATGGTAAACTTAAAATATATTATAAATATTAAAGAGTTAATATTTACAAGTAAAATAAGTAAAATAGTTAATCATTTGTTCATTATATATATATATATATATATATATATATATATATATATATATATATATATATATATATATATGCATATTTACGGGTGTATATGAATAACCGTACATATGTGCATAGGCAATCTTACTTTTTTACACAAATGTACATGCATGTTTTCTTACCTGCATCAGGTTGTCAAATAACGTTCTTCTTCAAGCGTGTGTTCGATATTCAGTCGTGCATGCTGGATTTCATTTTAGACTAGTTTAAGTGCACGGCGTGTCCCAGGCGTGTAAATGTTTGCGTTAAGCGAAGAAAAGAAAAAGATAAAAGAAAAAATGGGGTAGTATGCAAGCAGGATGGACCCGTAACCGTAAGGAGTAAAAGGACTTGAAAAAACGGGTCGTCTTTGCTTCCATCATCAAACCGTAAGTGACGAATATTAAAATTTTGGTTAGAAAATCGAAAAGATGGAATGAATTTCGAAAATATCGGCGAGAAAAGCGACTAATGCCTGTAGAAAAGTGCCCAGTTGAGGGTGAAGGAATTAATGGTTTCAGCCAATTGTTCGATATTTTTCTTCAGAAGTGTCAATATTCCAAACGATGCCGATCCTGGGAAAATCCATCGCCTCTGTTAAAAGTTTCATGCAGACATACATACACACATTTAAACAGGCATGTAAGATTTATATAATAGACTAGCCTGTGCGCTCGGTGTAGTCCGTAGTGGTAAAAGGCAGTCAGGCTTGAACCCGTACCGAGGAGGAGGAAAAGAACTGTTGCGATTATCGCCAAACCGGAAGTGACATAGGTTTAAATTAAGTCCAATCAATCGAAAAGAGGGGATTATTTCGAAACTATCGACGAAGAAATCGACCTCTCCCTGTAGAAAAAGTGCGCAGTTGCGGGTGAGAGAATTAACGGTTTTAACCAATTTTCAATATTTGTCGTGAGAATCGGTCGAGCTTACAACACGATGCCGATCAGGTTAAAATCCGTCGTCTCTGTCGAAAGTTATAGCCATATATACATACATACATACATACATTAAACATACAGGTAAACATTAACAGTGTTTGCAGTGATTAGAATGTGACTTATCTTTTTTAAGGTCGTAAGTTATTTATATCTGGCGTGTATTTGTAATAGATATTATACATTTTTTTAGCATTTAATTTATGATTTTTTGTATTAGTAACACATCTTTATTTATGATTTGATTTAAATCTTGGCTGTTTGATTTAAATTTTTTCTCATGATAATCATTTGTTTTAAGTTTTTTTGAATAAGTTTATGATTAATATCGGATATCTGTTGTTATTCAATATTATTTATACGTTTTACTGAATATTTACCTTCAATTACGTATAGTTGTATTATTAGCTAGTCCTTTTCGTGCATTATATTTATTTGACCTTATTTTCTGATGATCATTTTTTAAATTTTGAGTTAAAATAATTTTTTTAGATCATGTTGCGTTTAATTAAGGTAATGTTGATGCTTATATATTTATTCTCGAATAGCTATATTTGTTTTTAATTAAAGGGAAGAATAATGCCCTCTTTTTGCCGGCTAAATGGGAATCATTCTGTTATGATTTTGTCTGTCTGCATTTATTTTTATTGTCTGCTTGTTTTAGCTTCGTTTAATGGTCAATTATTTTCTGTGTGTATGTATTAGTTTAAGTGATTCGTATCCTTATTTTATTGTATATATATATATATATATATATATATATATATATATATACTAGCATTTCAGCAGGGCGTTGCCGTGTGTTTGGATGTGTAGTATGCTGAGCAAAGTGGTAGTAGGAAGATTACAGAGATTTCCCCAAATCTCAGTACTGTGTATATCAAATTTCGAATCTGTAGACTTAAGATTGACAAAGTTATTGCGTGGGAAAATGTACACAGACACGCAGACACACATACAGACACACCCACACACGTTAACCTTTGTAGATATATAGAGCGATAGATAGATTAAACAAAAATATATACGTATACATAAATATACATGGACACAATTATGTGTTTACTGTAAACTGTTTACGCAAATATTATGCAAGTATAAATCATGTCGAATATCTGCATGAATATAATTACACGTAATAGTTAACAAAATATGATCATCCAATGAGAAAACCGAAAAAAACTAATACGGAATTAATTAAATGAATGTTTAAAAGAATATGCAAATTAGCTAGATCTTTTGCTCGTGGATGCAATTCCACAACCCATATATTTTGGTTTTTCTTTTTAAGTAAATAGAAAGGAGGCTTGCCTTTTTTCTGTTGTTCTTGGCCTTCGGGACAAGATCAAAGTGTAGTATCTGTTCCGGCAGATACTGCACTTAAGATAATTTGTACCAGTCAATGGAGGGGAAACCCTCTATACTGGGACAATTATTATTTTTGGTAACCAGAGTGCCCCCTTTTTGCCTACTTTTAGGGGAGCTGGTTTTTACCTCACATTAAAAACGGCCTTGTGCCTAATTTGCTCTGTGGGGGAGCAAATAAATACCATCTGTTCCGGCAGATACTGCACTTAAGATAATTTGTACCAGTCAATGGAGGGGAAACCCTCTATACTGGGACAATTATTATTTTTGGTAACCAGAGTGACCCCTTTTAGGGGAGCTGGTTTTTACCTCACATTAAAAACGGCCTTGTGCCTAATTTGCTCAGTGGGGGAGCAAATAAACACCATCTGTTCCGGCAGATACTGCACGCTATGACTAGCAAAGACCAGATGTGGGGGCAACTCCACATGCCTGACCTTTAACCAGCTCCCATTTCCCACCTCTCGGGAGCTGGTCCCCTTTTCCCTTCCCCCTCCCTTCACTCCTCACATTAAAAATTGGCCTTGTGCCTAATTTGCTCGGTGGGGGAGCAAATAAATACCATCTGTTCCGGCAGATGCTGCACTTAAGATAATTTGTACCAGTCAATGGAGGGGAAACCCTCTATACTGGGACAATTATTATTTTTGGTAACCAGAGTGCCCCCTTTTTGCCTACTTTTAGGGGAGCTGGTTTTTACCTCACATTAAAAACGGCCTTGTGCCTAATTTGCTCAGTGGGGGAGCAAATAAATACCATCTGTTCCGGCAGATACTACACTTAAGATAATTTGTACCAGTTAATGGAGGGGAAACCCTCTATACTGGGACAATTATTATTTTTGGTAACCAGAGTGCCCCCTTTTTGCCTACTTTTAGGAGAGCTGGTTTTTACCTCACATTAAAAACGGCCTTGTGCCTAATTTACTCAGTGGGGGAGCAAATAAATACCATCTGTTCTGCAGATGCTGCAAGCTATGACTAGCTATGACTAGCAAAGACCAGATGTGGGGGCAACCCCACATGCCTGACCATTAACCAGCTCCCATTTACCACCTCTCGGGAGCTGGTCCCCTTTTTCCCTTCCCCCTCCCTTCACTCCTCACATTAAAAATCGGCCTTGTGCCTAATTTGCTCGGTGGGGGAGCAAATAAATACCATCTGTTCCGGCAGATACTACACTTAAGATAATTTGTACCAGTCAATGGAGGGGAAACCCTCTATACTGGGACAATTATCATTTTTGGTAACCAGAGTGCCCCCTTTTTGCCTACTTTTAGGGGAGCTGGTTTTTACCTCACATTAAAAACGGCCTTGTGCCTAATTTGCTCAGTGGGGGAGCAAATAAATACCATCTGTTCTGCAGATGCTGCAAGCTATGACTAGCTATGACTAGCAAAGACCAGATGTGGGGGCAACCCCACATGCCTGACCATTAACCAGCTCCCATTTCCCACCTCTCGGAAGCTGGTCCCTTTTTCCCTTCCCCCTCCCTTCACTCCTCACATAAAAATCGGCCTTGTGCCTAATTTGCTCGGTGGGGGAGCAAATAAATACCATCTGTTCTGCAGATGCTGCAAGCAAAGACCATATGTGTGGGCAACCTCACATATAAGACCTTGGTCAATGTAGGGGCAACCCTTCATACCTATTGTCACTATCCAACTCCCCTACTCCCCAGGGAGTTGGTCCCCATTTCCCCTCCACTCCTCACATTAAAAATCGACCTTGTGCCTAATTTGCTCGGTGGGGGAGCAAATAAATACCATCTGTTCTGCAGATGCTGCACTTAAGATAATTTGTACCAGTCAATGGAGGGGAAACCCTCTATACTGGGACAATTATTATTTTTGGTAACCAGAGTGCCCCCTTTTTGCCTACTTTTAGGGGAGCTGGTTTTTACCTCACATTAAAAACGGCCTTGTGCCTAATTTGCTCAGTGGGGGAGCAAATAAATACCATCTGTTCCGACAGATACTGCAAGCTATGACTAGCTATGACTAGCTATGACTAGCAAAGACCAGATGTGGGGGCAACTCCACATGCCTGACCTTTAACCAGCTCCCATTTCCCACCTCTCGGGAGCTGGTCCCCTTTTTCCCTTCCCCCTCCCTTCACTCCTCACATTAAAAATTGGCCTTGTGCCTAATTTGCTCGCTGAGGGAGCAAATAAATACCATCTGTTCCGGCAATTTTTTGGTAATCAGAGTGCCCCCTTTTTGCCTACTTTTAGGGGAGCTGGTTTTTACCCCACATTAAAAACGGTCTTGTGCCTAATTTGCTTTGGTGGGGAAGCAAATAAATACATTAAATAGAAAGGAGGGGTTTAATATGAATATCAATGCATACAAAATAAAAACGAATTTGTTGGAATATATATATATATATATATATATATATATATATATATATATATATATATATATATATATATATATACTAGCAGTATTAACCGACGTTGTTCGGGGGGGGTGATTTAATGCCATCTTAATGCTTATTGTCTGTACATTCAGTATTTTTTTTTTGTAATCCTTAAATTATTTTAGTAAAGTTGGTTATATTGACGTCTTACTGATCAATGTAGCTTCCACATCTGATTTGTCCCCTTAGCAGCTATTCTTCCAGCTCAAAACCAAATACTATGGTAAGGTTTTGGGAGCCATGATTTCTTTAACTCTATGCGAAAGAAACCACAGGTTCAATATTGACCATCTATTCGTTTTAAGAATTTATGTCGTTGTAGCTGTATAGTTTTACAATTAGTCAACTATGGCAAAAAATTCCTTACCTTATGTTGCCGGGCATAGTACTTATGCTTGGTTGATGAGGTCTATGTTTTTTAGACCAATGTCTTTGAAACTTCTGAATCACATTTTCACTAATATGTGTGTAGACTGTTTTGCAATTTCTTCAGGATCAGTTGTTTGTTCAATGGACGTTCAAAAAACAGAAAAATAATTTACTGTTGTACTGCTAAAATGTTATTCCATAGCCAATACAATTGTTTAGGGTTGATCAGAATGAATCTAATTATGCAGAGTTGGCAACCAAATAAAGACGAAAGAATTATAAGGACCGCAAATGCTTCTGAATATATTTAAGGGCACTCTAGGTTTTGCCAAATTCATATTTTCACTCTATTTCTCTTTCCATAGAGGTTACTGTGTAAATACATGAAATTGTTTTCATTTTGTTACAAAAAAGAATCCAGGTTAGTGAATTCTTTACTGGGTGCTGGCAAAGCTTTAGAAGGAATAAACACGGTTAATAGAGAGGAGAAATTGAGGTGTAAACTTGTTGAAAAATTATAAAACCTCTTTGTAAACAACATTTTTAGCAAGTGTTTTAGGAGAAAACACAAAGAGTTTGGATTGTGAGCCCACACGTGAGGCAGCTACATAGAGCTGACCGTTAGAAAAACATTGCTCCTGTAAATGAATGCCTGCAACGTCAAAGGTTTGGCCCTGGGATTTGTTGATGGACATCGCGAAGCACAATTTCACAGGGAACTGTGATCGCTTGAAGTAAATGTCCAGGTCTGGATTTGATGGATATAGGGGTATCCTCGAAATTAGCACTGTCTCTCCTTTTCCACAGCCAGTCAATATTTTGGCCTCGATAATATTAGGTGACAGGGATGTTACCACGAGGCGGGTTCCATTACATTGCTTTGGTGGTATGAGGTTACGAATGAGCATTATAGGAGCTCCAACCTTAAGTCGGAGTATGTGGGGTGGCAGGCCAGGTGGTTCTAGGGAGTTTAGCAACTCCACCGTGCAATCAGCCAGATCAGCAGTATCAGGTGTGCGGTCAATGGATTTATAGACACGTTCCTCTCCCGGGATGAGTTCCAAAAGTCTGTAGTTAATCGCATTGACGGAGGCGTTTTTTGGAGCCAGAATCGCTCTCGTGGCGAGCCAATCAAAGTCCCTGTAGTTTTTTCTGAATGTTCTCGAAAACTGCCTGGTATAGGTGGGTTGGCGTTTCAACGATGGTTGATATGTGTTCAACATTTGTGTAATCTTCAGTGTCTGTGGGAGTACGTCCTTCACCAAGTTCCAGAAGTGCATTAGAGAAATTAGCAGCATCTGGGTTGCGGCTAAGGTGGACACGCATATTTGTTGTGAGTTTTAAATGGTGAACTTGATCCCACAGTATCGACGATTTCAGGCATGCTTGAACAGCATCAGCGCGTGTCCCTTTTGGGACAACAGGAAGTGTTTGTCGGAAATCTCCACACAGCAGAACTGTTAATCCACCCATGATGTTGTCACAGTTGCGTAAATCTTGAAGGGTCCTGTTCAATGCTTCCAACGCAACTTTGTGCGCCATCGTGCATTCATCCCATACGATGAGTTTGCATCTGCGTAACAAAACAGCTTTATCCGAATTCTTTTCGATGTTGCATGTTGGGAATTCAGTGTGTGTGTAGTTGATGGGCAATTTTAAAGCTGAATGTGCCGTTCTGCCATCAGGGAGTAAAGTTGCAGCAATTCCAGAGGTTGCAACAGCTATAGCGACAGCTCCACTCCGTCGCACATGGGCAAGTATTAATTTGGTGACAAAGGTTTTTCCTGTGCCACCAGGTGCGTCCAAGAAAAATATTCCTCCACGGTTCTGTTGAACATTTTCATTGATCATATGGTAGACGTTCAGTTGTTCAGGCAACAGTTTAGGCTCATTCTCAGCAATGTACGCATTAAGTTCTGTAGGTGAGTAGCATATTTCACGCAGTAAATTTAGGCTCAAACTATTCCCTTCATGGCAGATGGGGGCAGGTAGGCCATATGATGGTAAAGTGGAACCACCAATTTCCAAAAGGAGGTTTTCGAGGCAAATTAGCCCTTCATTGTAAATCACTTGGGAGTAGCCTTGCTCCACCGATGTATTCTCAAGTTGGGCTCTTCTGGAAATGTCTTCGGTCATGAAGTTACGAAATTTCATCCATAGATGTTTTGGATCGCTCAAGTCACACCATACTATCATAATTGCAAAGAGCGACCGTAGAGCATGGGGAGATTTGAATAGACTTCCTTCTGTCATGGCGGCATCCCACTGAGAATCGTTTTCAAGTAGTCCCAACTGGGAGCATGCATCACGGAAGGTTTCACACAGGACGCCATCGACAGTTTTTATGTCATCAAAACTTATAGGGCCACGGACTTCGTGAAGGAGAAGACGAAGATGGAAGCACTCATGTTGACGTGGTGGCACTGTGTAAACTCGCCCGAGACAGGAATAATATTTAACCCCTGGGAAGCCATCGACAGGGTCTCCACACTTCCTGCGAGTCCACTGTTTGTTATTCCAAGTGTAGTAGGAAGGGATCTGTGGATACAAAAGCGTCTTTGCAAACTCATCATGGCCGCATAGTTTGAAGAAAGCAGTAAGCGTAGTTTCTGGTGGATGCTCCACCACCTGATTAGCAGTGCCGGCAGAAAAGTAAACTCTTTGCCCATTTTCAAGGTGAACAGCGAGTTGTATAACTGCAGGATATCTTTGGTGCAAGGGAAATGAGTAAAAATGCCATACACCTTCACCGCAACACAGGAAACGTCCAATGACATGAGCAGATGGCTCGTCTCGAGAACCGTCGCGCTGAACAGCAAACGCTGCAGCATCGCTTCCCTTGTTGATGTATTTGCAGATATATTTAATGGATTTCACTGAGTGACAGAACTCCACATTGATGTGCGATTGGAAAATTTTCGTCAGCAAGGGACAGTACGGTACTATCCATCGGTTATCAACAGTGCTCCGACCGACTATTATCGTATGGCCGCCATCACCTGGACTCCGTCGCCTGTAAAGTGGGTAACCATCACCTCCTGTTTGTGTAGCATTGACAAATCTCCGTGGGTAGCCGCAAGCGCACACCGATTTCTTTTTACAGCATGATTGAGCTTTCTGGCCAGGACCACAGGGTCCATGAACCATCGTTGCTTTGACAATTTCGTAAAGCTGTGGGTCTAATCCAGGATCGGGAATCTCGGCTGAGATAATTTTGTCAATATCAGTGGATTGAATCCGTTCACACAGCCAGATTAAGATATGGGCATGCGGAAGGCCTCTTTTTTGCCACTCTACAGTGAATATGTGGCACCTTACTCGGCCGTAGACTTCACCCTTGACTATAAGATCCATGAGTTTGCACAATTTAAGCCGGAAAACACGGGCAATGAGATCAGGTCGGTCGTAGTGTTCTTGACCCAGAAACAGTTCATCTCGTATTTCTTCCCATGATGGATTGCAGGTGAAGGTAATAAACAAATCCGGTCGGCCATAATAGCGGACGTACGTCATTGCGTCTTGTGTGCGGGCATGCATATAACGCGGGCCACCGATGTATGTGGACGGAAGAATTGTCAGTTTTCCAACAGTGTTAGGGTCAGTTTCATTTCTCATGCCATCGTGCAGATGCATGTATGAAGACGACCGAAGCTGTTTTTGGTGAACCCGAATATATAGGAGCCTTTCAGATTCCATTTTTGCTGCCATGTCGACTATGTATTGTTGCAGAAGAGGTCCACTCCGAAGGAGAGTGTTGAAATCGTCGTCGCGAACCATCAGTCTGTATGCGTAATATGCTCTGCATGTAATAGTTTTGGGATTGATGGTCGTTTGTCCCAAGTTTTGTTGACATGGTATGTGAAAATGGTATCCATCGTCACCGTAAGGAAATAGTAGGGGATATTGTAGTGCGTCGTATGATCGATGCATTTCATGTATTCGCTGTAGACGTCCACCCCTAGTATGAATAACTATGTCGCGTTTGTTGTTGTGCTCACCCTGGATGACTGCAGAAACCTCGTTGCAAGTGGGAGCATTGAAGCGACGCTCATGTTCTCCTGTAGGACGTTTGTCTGCGTTAATAACGATGGAAAAATTAGGCAGAGGAACATTCTGTAGTGCATACTTGAAACTTTGAATATATGGGTTCGTTTGGTGGAGCATGTCTTGAAGCTGCAAAACAATACTGAGTTGTCGTCGATCCGAACTGTCGTTTGTCTCGGCTGTAATAGCTAGTCGGTTTTCAGCTTGTTGGACGTAGTCACTTACGAAGTAGAGTTGTAAAAATGATGGTTGTACGGTCTCATCAGGTAAAAGGGACCCTATTAGATGGTAGACTTGGCCTTGCACCTTAAATGCGGGATTCCAGCCGCTTTCACGGACAATGTTTGCACCAAATGATGTCATTTGGAAGTAGCAGTTGAAAAGTCGAATGGATTTCCGAAAATATTTAGATTCATCAGTCATGCCCAAAAGTAGGTCTCGCAGTGGTTGAGGTAAAGTCTGTAGGGATGGTAGTTTAACTTTACCCGAAGAGCAGCATAGGCTTGGAGGTTCTGCCGGCCATTTTTTAGCTTTGCAGAATGAACATATGCAATTCATCGAACCAATGCTAAGATCCTGCCGGGTAGAGAAGTCATAGTTGGCGTCATAGTTCAATGCTTTGCGTAACCAAAACTCCGGTGAAGGGCATATGTTGCCGCGAGAGGCATGAAATCTCCGAGTAACAGCCTGAACTCGTATCCTTCGAGCTTCTGGTGGCTGAGATGACCGAATGGCGGCTCTGGATGTGTTATCTCGGGCAAGTCGTCTGACCCTCGCTTCAGTAGATTCAGCAGCTCGTGCTGAAGCTGTGGAGGCTGCGTTAGCTGCTCTCCGCCGAGCTGTCCTTTCTGTAGATTCGTTGGCCCTTGCAGAAGAGGTACTTGCAGCATTGGCTGCTCTACGGTTGGCCTGAATCTCTGCAGTTTGTGAAGAACGTAGTTGAGCCATGGCTGCAGCATGTCTAGATAAACGATAAGTCCGTTGAGTAAGTGTTTCAGAAGATCTGGTCTGAGACATGCGCTGTGCTTCGCGAGAACGTAATAATTCTACTTCATCGTAGTCTAGGCTTGCTCTGATGTTCCTAACAGTAGTCGCTGCTTTCGTGCGCCTTCCGAGCTGATTTTTTTTGGGTGGCATTGTTGCGAAATTACTCTGCGGGTGTGTGTGGAATTGAAATGGAATGCTGCCGAAACAATTGTTGAAAGAGTCAATATTTAGGTAGTGTGTATGGTATAAAATAAAATAAAAATAAAGGCAATCAGTATGTGTAATTTCCCCAATACATCAATGTAGAAATATTGGGATTAAAATGTACAGTTGGAAAAACCTCTATATTTATATAAATAAAACAAAGTAAGATATACGTGAAATAAATGAATTTGAAGGTACAATAAATATGTATAAATATGTATAAATGTATGGTGTAAAATCAAATGAAAAAAATGGATGTCCAGGAAAAAGGCAATCAGTATTTGTAAAGTCTCCGTTACATCAACGTAGAAATATTGGGATTAAAATGTAAAGTTTTGAAAACCTCTACATTAGGTGTCAAAAATTGAAGATATAATAAATATGTATAAAAGTATGAGAAGATTAAATGCGAAAAGTAATAATATTGAGAAATGCTTTCTAAATGCATAAGTAATGTAAATGTAAAAATAAACAATGTTGTATTATTGTTGTTATGAATTTTTTGTTTGTTTGAATTAGAAAAAAATGTAAGTTACCGTCTGCTCGAATTTGTTAAATGTAAATGTGTGCGTCGGCAGCGAGTAGCAGTATTAGTAGGCTCAGTTCTAGTAGCAACTATTCCATAACGTAGAAGGGTTAAGTAGCCGTGCCTGTGCGCCGGCAGCGAGTAGCAGTATTAGTAGGAGCAGTTGTAGTAGTAGCCGTGCGAGCGTGTGTGCGGGCGTCGGCAGCGAGTATCAGTAATAGTAGCATCAGTAGCAGTAGCGTTGGTCGCCGTTGCTCGCCGTTGCTAGGCAACGAAAAGTTACCGTCTGCTCGAATTTGTTAAATGTAAATGTGTGCGTCGGCAGCGAGTAGCAGTATTAGTAGGCTCAGTTCTAGTAGCAACAATTCCATAACGTAGAAAGGTTAAGTAGCCGTGCCTGTGCGCCGGCAGCGAGTAGCAGTATTAGTAGGAGCAGTTGTAGTAGTAGCCGTGCGAGCGTGTGTGCGGGCGTCGGCAGCGAGTATCAGTAATAGTTGCATCAGTAGCAGTAGCGTTGGTCGCCGTTGCTCGCCGTTGCTAGGCAACGAATTGGAGAAATGGCCGATCAAATCGGAAATAGCAAATAAATAAAAGCATTGTTAATAGTAGTTGATGGTGATTTAGGAAAGCTTTCCGATGCAATAGGTACCCGTAAACACACCCAGACACACTGAGAACCTATGTGTAAAATTTCATAAACGGACGTGCAAGGGTTTTTAAATCCATAACGAACGAACACATACACACACAGGCAAAGTCACATTTATATAATTGTAGAGATATATGTATATGTATATATGTATATATATAAAGAGAGAGAGAGAGGAAAATATACCAAAATAAATATATAAACAAATATTTCTAGAGTAAATGACTAAATGTAAAGTACATGCAGTCACCTCTCTCTCTTTCTCTCTCTCTCTCTCTCTCTATATATATATATATATATATATATATATATACAGAGAGAGAGAGAGAGAGGCAGACAGACAGACTTGATTGCATATACTTTACATTTAGTCAGGATAGAGGGCTAAAACGCCATAAACAACTGTTTTCTTGCTAAGATATGTAGAGGTAAACGACCACATCTTTAACCAAGAAAAATACTTAGTATGTTCTGAAAAATAAGTTAAATTACTTAGGATTGGCGTGAATAATTCGGAAGCTTCACCAAAACGAAAAATCGATCTCTATGAAGAAAAATAAAATATCAATTTTAATATCTCGTACAGATCATGCTATCGTAAATCATTTTTGGGAAAGTAAGATGGAAATATAGTAATTTCAGATAATATTCCATTATGTTACAGCTTCTCTTTGCCATACACTGGTTTTGTAGATGATTTGAAATTACACAATCAAAACCAGAAATGGGACGCTATGAGAGTAGGTCCTGCAATATCATTAGCCGTAGTTGTAGTTTAATCTGCAAACTAATAGGTAGAATGATACGTTATTTGGTTAATATTAGTGTTAACGTGTAAGCACTCTTAAAAGACGGTAAGTTGTATGCCTCATATGCGAAGTTCACGTAGAAGTGAAATTGGGTTAAATCAACCTTCGCGCCCACAGTCGCGGAACAGTTGACTTAAGAAATGGCAACTTTCTTTCCAGAACACGCAAGCATTATATGTAAAGCGTATTTTCTTTTTAACCCCAAACAGTTGTTCTTCAAGATAACATTTTTGTCCCATTATTCTCAATGTACTTTTGTTAACAATGAATTATTGCTGTGCATCGACATCCGAATCGTGATGGTCATAATATAGTTCCATTCTTTCTATTTCATTAATTCAACAGAGTCTTTAAGTCGCGTGTAGTAAACTTAAAATCAACCACTATTTTCGCTCAAGAATTTATCAAACTATACTCTCTTTGAACATTTGATAGAAATTTAATGACACATCTTAGCAACTTAAGCACGGTAATGGTAAAATGTTACTGTTTCAGAATGCCCCACTGTTAATATCTGCGACAATGAGATGAAATATAAAGTTAATAATAGATGCGTTCAGTCATCATAATAATGCGATATACAATCCTTTCTGATCCACCTATACGATTACCCTAATTTTGTCATTCACCGCCTTAAACACCTTAGTTCTCGAGTTTTACTTACTCTATGTTTATACTGTTTACGCGTTCCTTTCATATCCTATTATTTTGTCTTTGATGCATTATCGAGAGACGTTACATTTCTTACATCTTACGTACCCCCTACTGTCCTATTGTGACGCGACGCATTTGGCTTCGAATACCAAGCTATTAAGAGTAAATGTATGCATATATATATATATATATATATATATATATATATATATATATATATATATATATATGTATATATATATATATATATATATATATATATATATAAAATTTAAATGGGCTTTTCCGTAACCACAACCAAGGTAAATGTTTCTCGCATGTGTTTCCCGTTATAGAGCCCCCCTCTTTTTATGCTTTCTATTTGAAAAATGCCACATTGACAAAAGTGGGTTTATTCATAAAGTCTGAAAAAAATGCAGTTTTTTGAAAATTTTCAAACGATATAATGCTTGAAACTGTCGTACCGGACATTGAAACAAGTGTAACATTAAAAAAATACACTTTTCGTTGCCATCAACATCTTGTCTTGAAGTCTTGATTTTGCACACACAGTATATATATATATATATATATATATATATATATATATATATATATATATATATAATATATATACATATATATGTATATATATGTATATAACACATATAATTATTTACTATAATAATTAAATACCTGCAAACACTAATCCTTCATACTTTCGGGAATCTTCAGTGCAGGGTGTCCCGATTACACCAATCGATAGATTTGAACACAGCAACGCATGATTACCAAAGACCGTATCCATTCGGCTACCATTAACCGCGTGAAATAACGTTGAATTTAAACATTTTTATTCTCTTCTCCCTCAAAGGAAGGGGTTTTGAAGTAATGTCAGATATTTTGTAATTCATATGCAAAACTACGAAAACAAATGTCTATAATTTAAATATTGGTAAGATGGGGTATTTTCCACCAACCAACAATTATTTTAAATTTACTACTATTATAGCTTTTCCATGGTGCTGAAAACGACAGCAATAGTTAAAATCCCAGAAAACGAGTAATTTCAATCATGTAAATGAATTATAGTTTTAAAATCTATATCAATTTAACTTAAAAAATTACACACTCAATTTATAGCCAACGTGGCAATAAACTGGATGGTCATTTTACGTTAAATTATTAGGGGAAAGTGACCCCAACCTGTTTAAACCAAGATCTTTAACCCTAAAGGTTAATGTCATTACCCTCACTAGAATATTCAGGTAATTAGTCTTCAAACGAACCTTTATTTGTAAAATTGTGATCAACAGTCGTTAAGACTTCGAACAAATATTTATATATATATATATATATATATATATATATATATATATATATATATATATATATATATATATATATATATATATATATATATATATATATATATATATATATATATTTAAAAGAGTGTAGCCATCAACAATTGTGTTTTTTTTTAAAGGTTTTCATCATATTTTTATTTTAAAATATTTTTATAACGCGTTTCGAGCTTAGGGTGTGCTCTCTTCAGATGTTTTCGTAAAAAGTTTTTCTTTAAAATAGGAGTTCGTAGAGTTACCTCCGCTGATATTAAATATGTTTTTCAGAATGAAGCGTGTGTTCAAACATTCTGACTCCAATTGTAAGTGTTCAAATATCCGGTCAAAGTTATTTTCAAAGAGTGTTTTTTAGTCCATATGGTGAAGGTTTTTATGGGGTTTTTAGGGTTCTTTTTAAAGACTTCCTTTCCCCATGTATGGCATACACTCACACACAATCACACACGTTACATATACATTCATGTACATGTACACATGCACACGCACACGTACGCAGGCACACACACATACACACACGTACATACATAGAAATATATGTAGGAGCATACATATATACATACCCACCTACACACTCACACACGTACTCGCATACATCCACCGCTAACAATTATTTTCATTTTTTTTATTTTATATATATATATATATATACTTTTTTCCCAACAAAAACACGCATGTATATATGCGCTTAATCATTCAGACATACGTACACGCACCCACACACACACAAGTAAGATGGAGAATAGGTAGAAGATATATATACACACACATACACGCACATACACACATATATGTACACACTTATATGTATGTGCACATACACTCACAAACATCCACATACTATGTAGGCACATACACATACACATGCACAAACACAGACATATGCAGGGGCTCACACATACGCGTATATCCATATCCACACGAACACATTTACCCACTCATACATGTGCATACATATGTATATACATATACACACATATACGGATGTGTATACACTCATCCACCCATATATATATATGGGCACATGCACTCACAATCACACATACGCATACATATTCATACATCCCACCTTATGTATATATTGGTTGAAGTTTCCTTTCTAATCCAAGCACATATGCATACATGGATTCGGTCACCCAAACATAAGTGCACGTATACATACAAACAAGATGTAGCATAGATAACAGATGATATATACACATACACACACGCATATACAATAATATGTGCACACCCACGCACACACACATATACACACGCACACACGCACACACGCGCGCCCATACACATACATACGTATAATTTCTAGTTGTTTGTTTAGTTAAGAGAAATGGTACTGTACTGGGTATGGGCGCGCGCACCCGCGAAAGTGTGCGTGTGCCTTATTGTGCTTTTTTTGTTGTTTTGTGTGTGAGGGTTCACACCTACCCAAGTATGCATGCGTGTAAGTGTATTTTGTGTTTTGCCTACTTATGTGTATAATTATGGAGAGATGTTTAAGGCGGGGTCAAACTTTGCTATGAAATTTTTTCTTGTGTTAGCAAGTAGAAGTAGTTGTCAGTTTGGAAGATGGGCATTATCTCGAATCTGCCCCACTGCATGTGTGTATATGTTGTGATACATGTAGGTGTCTATTTTCCTCGATTTTGATGTTGGATCGGTGTAGGGCTACTCTATTACTAAGGTTTTTTGTAGCGCCTATGTAGGATTTATCGCATGCTGGACATTTTATTACATAGATCACGTTTTTTGAGGTGCAATCCAGGTTTTTTTAAATTTTGAATGTTTTTATGGGGTTCGTAAATGTGTATGCGTTTCCCTCTAATATTATGTTGCAGACTCCACATCGTTGTTTGTTGCATTTTGTGACTCCTTTTGTTGCGTCTTGATTGAGTTTGGATGAGGTAAGAATGCGTTTTAGGTGTTTGGGTTGGCGTTTGCTTTTTATTATTTTTGTTGTTTTAAGAAGTTGTTTAGTTTGCTGTTTTGGTTAAGTAGGACGAGGTTTTTCGTTATCTCTGTGAAAAGCTCTGGGTTGTTTGTGTTGTGTGTGGAGACGTATGTTAGGATTTGTTCTTTGTTTCGTTCTTTAGGGGTTCTCAAATCTTCTACTGGTATATTTGTCGCAAGTTGGATCCCTTTGTCTATAAGTTGTGATGGGTATTTTCTTTTTCTTAAATTTATTCGTAGTTCCTAATTGAGGAACAGAGGACATTCAATAGTTTTTTTTTCTGAGCATTTTACAGTCAACGGAGAAAAAAAGGGCAAAGACCCTAATCTTTTGATGTGATGTTTTGAATATAGTAAACTAGTTATGACTAAAGTTTGATTTCATTCGAAGAAAACACTAAGAACCGGGGCCTAATTAGAGTCGGGACCCTTTTTTGGGGGTCACCCTGCAATAACTGGTAATAACTAAATGACAATTGATAAAAAATTACCTATATTTTAAAACTAAAATAATATGGCAATGTGTGCTTATATTTTATATATAGCATTCTATGTGGTCAGTTTTACTTTTGTCTACCCTGTGGCTTTGTCAGACTAATTATGTATGTGCGTGCCAGTGTGTGGCTGTGTGTACAACGATAAAGGTAGAGCAATATTTCTCAGAAAATGCTCAGATGTATGTGTCTATTCTCATCATAAAAGAAATTGTCGCGAGTGAACTAGTGCTCTCAAAAAGATGTGAACACATAAAATCTTTCTTGCTGCTTTTTTTGTTGTTTGTTTTAGGAAAGGTAAACTTCTCTACTTGACTTCCAATTTTCATTCAGCTCCTCACCTGCGTTCAGGTTTAACCTCTTTTGTCTGCCAACATTTTACGCCAAAAGAAGAGAAAACAAACAACATTTTTCCGCATTGCCCGATAGTGATTAATGATCGTCTATTTGCTAAATATCGTGAGGGGCTACTGATATCCAAATAACGGTATGTAAGGTGATAGGTACAGATATGGAAAACCTTTAACTTCGAATAAAATATTTACATATAATTTTATTGCTCTGCGTATATTAGTGGCCTGGCAAGGCTAAGGAAGAGACAATCGAGGCAGAAAAAAACAAAAGCTGGCTTGGAGGACATTATATATACAAATGTAGACAAATTTGGTCGTAGGTAATTATAAACAATTATCCATATAATCCTACTCTAATCTTCAAAAAGCTTGCAGGTGCTCCTGATGTTTTGCCCCATAGAAACAAATATATAAGCAGTTTAATAATCAGTTTGGCTACTAGTATATATATATATATATATTTATATATTTATATATATATATATATATATATATATATATATATATATATATATATATATATATATACTAGCATGTGTGCCAGCCGTTGTCCGGGTATTTGGAGATGTATGTTGAGCAAAAAAAGTGATCATTTTTTTTTAATTTGACTATTATTATGACCACCTCAAATTTATTTGTTTGGGTTGAATTGAGTTATAAATTTAGAGCCACGTCCAATCTACCTAAAGAAAAAATTTCAAGTGTTTTTATCAAAAATTGTCGAAGGAGTTTGGTAGAGTTTTCAAAGATCAAATCGTTGAAATTGATCCTTTTAATTGCCAAATATCTGGCCGAAAACCGATCACATCAATATTTCCAAATCTCCGTACCTTGTATATCAAATTTCGATTCTGTAGACTTCAAATTGACAGAGTTATTGCGTACGAAAATGTACACGCAGAGACACACAGATACACACAAAGACAAACAGACACTTCCACTTTTATAGATACACTACCTGTTTTGACAATTTTTAAAGTTCCAGATTTCAGGGACTATTCCTCAGAATTTAACAAATGAAGGTTCGTTGTACAGGCGATTACTTTATTTCTACATTAGGGTATGTGGAATTTGTCCAAAACCTCGCACTTCCTAAAGATCATCCATGATCCAGAACCTATGTTTGGCACGTTTCACAACCATAAAATCTTTTAATCATAGTCATTTGTTTTCCTAGTTTTGCATAAGAATGATACATTTTTGATAGTGCTCCAAGATTTCCGGACTTGATGGAGGGAAGACTAAAACTGGCTGCTATAATTTCAAATAATGTAAATAACAGCAAGGAAAGACTTGATTCAAAATATTTTTAATATGTTATATCGCCCCTCTTGTGCTTTCGTGCATAAAGCAAATTTCACAGTGTATAAGGATCATGTGATACTGGAGATATTCAAAATCGTACCGTATTTCCAAATAAAGGGGCATATACCACACGAATATCATTTGGAATCAAGTTCCCCTTGCTGTCATTTCAGATTATTTGAATCCACTGAAGCAAATATTAGCCTTCCCTCAATCAAGACCTGGTGTTTTGGGGGAACGATGTAAATATATATATATATATATATATATATATATATATATATATATATATATATATATACATACATATATATATATACATATATATATACATACATATATATATATACATATATATATACATACATATATATATACATATATATATACATACATATATATATACATATATATATATATATATATATATATATATATATATAGTAATTTATAAAATATATATGGCGATTAAGCTACACTGAATATTCTGCGTTTCATCCACTATATGAGTCGTCAGGATTATGTGCCTATGGTGGATGAAACGCAGAATATTCAGTGTAGCTTAATCGCCATATATATTTTATAAATTCCTAACTAGCTCTACCTACGTATTGAACACTTTTCAAGTAAATACTTAAAGTTTACGCATAAATCTATACTTTCGTATATTAGGTTTATGTGAGTAAATGAAGTAGTTATATATATATATATATATATATATATATATATATATATATATATATACGCTTCCAGCCCTTTGAAACACTTCAACTGAACTACGAAAATGCTATTTTTACATCTCCAACACATTCGAAAATAATTTCTGACGAGGACGCTTCACAGAACGTCTGAAACACGTTAAAAACGATTTCAATGTTTTAAAAACATTATTACAATGATGAAAACATAATTCCCAATGAAAAACCAAGACGCGGAATAATAAAATTGTGTTTAAAAATACAAATTGTTGGTGACTACTCCCTTATTTAAAATATATATATATATATGTGTGTGTATGTATGTGTGTATGTGTGTGTGGGTGTGTTGGTGTGTGTAAGAGGCAGGTCTTGCAATGAAAATAGTATTAGTTTTAAATTTGAATGTCTTACTTTGCTTTACCTATTTTTGTGGTAGAAATTTACTCTATTTTTATAATAAGAACCATGTTTTTATTCTTTATATAATATGTCCTTCACGTTTACCCTGATTTCTAGAATACATATTACAAAATCATAATTATAAATTCATAAGTAAAATAAATGTAGAAGAAATTATTACTCATAGATTTTTAAAAAAAAGTACGTAATATAACTAAAAATTTGATGCGAACACTATATTCTTTCTCTTAAAGTTATTGTAAGCAACTTACTAGTTTGTTGGAGTTGTTGTAGATGCATAAGGTGTACATCGCAGATTATATTTTACTGGTATATTATACTATGGCAGCATACTTTGCGTTTCACAACTCAGGAAATTTAACCAGAAGTTAAAATAATATTCAAATATTTACTAATTTTCCGAGAAAAATATGTAAATTAGCATATTATCGACCCCCACATTATATGTAATCTTTACAAACTTTGGATTTTTAACGAAATGTGAACACAAACAGTTGTGCAGTATGCAGGCAGTTATTTGTGTATGAAAAATATACATCTTGATATATATGTATATATATATATATACATATATACATATAAATATAATATGTATATATGTGTGCATATATATATAATATGTATATATATGTACATATGTATATATATATATATATATAAATATATATGCAATTATGTATTATATATAAGTATGTGTGTTTGTGTGGAGGGGGTGCGTGTCTGAAATAGCGTCATTTATAGAAGCGAAAATGCTCAGTGTTTGGTATCGATAACTAAGCATAATATGAGTGCGTTTTTACAAACTGAATTGATAATTGATTCTCGCATTTTGTCTCTTGAACTTGATGCCTTTATAATCGCATTCGCACTAAACATAAACTGTCTTGCATGCATATCTCAGTGCATGGGTAACACAACCTTACAATAAAAAAGAACAAACTCTAGACAGAGCACTAGAATTTATTTCCTTAAAACTTCGCAAGTCTGGTTTATTACGTGTGAACTTCTAAATAAATAAAAATGTGCAATAAAAATGGGTTATTCTTTTTAGTATATGGATATTTTAAAGTGTCGTATGTGATCGTCTTCTGAAATCAAGGGGAACGGGAGCTTTTGGTTGACATCAAGACACAAAGGTTACACAGTACAGCTTAGATTTCTGCCGCAGATAAAATGCAGTGAATTATTTTTAATAGAATCAAAGTAAATGTATAAAGTGCACTGATATTTCACTGCATTCTTAAAAAATTCGTGTGTCAATCTCAAGCATTTGTTACATTGAGTGCATAATTTCAATTACCATAGACTTCAACTTATCGCTGAATCGATAAATAAAAAAAAACTCTTTATATAGTGCTAAACGCCTATTATGACCAATAGACTCGAGAATAAGGGTGTATTTGATAAAACCGCGATAAAAAGTAATTGTGCAAATTGAGTAGTAGTTGATTAGTTACTAGAACGACTATAGGATATACTCACGTTGGCACACAGGTTCTCGTCAGATCAGTGATATTATCAATATTATTAAGCAACGTTCAGTCGGGTCAGTACTGAAATAGGTGACGATTTCGGAATCCAAGGTAGTGTGTGTGCTCTCCGCTTATTTCGCAAGTATTTCCAGTCCGTCTGGGACTATACTCGCCACTTAACACAAGTAGTGTCGATTTAGGAGAGGTGCAGTTGGGCTACGCAGCCCTTGCCCCAAAATTACATGCGGAACTGCCCTTACAGGAGGTAGGTATTTCAAAACTGATTTCATTCACTTTCATGATAGGAGGGAATCTTCTCTGCGGCAAATTTTCACATTTCCTAACACTGCTTTGTTTTAGAGAATTTTTTTTTGCCATTATAATGATAGATAATTGCATCAAGTGTTAGATAATTTATAGACTGATAGAAAGTTCTGAAATTTTTTCCAACGGCTTTCGTTAAAGTTTTGTTATACGCTTTCCTCTATAGATCAGTGCTTACAGTCATTCATAGAAAATTATTTAAACATATGGCCTCCTGAAGACGCTTATGATGTATTTCAACTGGAATATAATGTGTATGAAAGTGTTGATAATGTAAGAGGACACGATTTTTGTAGATGTGTTAACAGTGACGACTCACCTATCTCATATTGCACATCTTTGTACAAATCTGTATATCGAGAATCGTGATAAGTAATAAGTTATGTGATAGATGTCAACATATTAAATAGGAATGTGATTGGAATATGATTAAAATCAGACAAAGCGCTGGAATTAGAATATATTAATAGAACACGCTGGTTATTATGCAATGTCCCATAACATCCTGGCTATTTACATCTATTTTTGTAAATCTATAAACGGTGTAATAGTGTGTTAATTATATAAACCCATAAGAATAAAATTAATCCACAAATTAATCCATTTAAAAGAACCATACGGTTTCACAATATGGTGACCAAATATATTTGATATATCGTTTAATATGTGCGTGTATATCTTTGAAGAAACTGGGTCTCACAATATGTTATTTCAATTTTTACGCAGTTCTTTATAAGTATCTTCTATTTAAACGCGGTTGTTGTAAACCTTATGACCCATCGTTAAAACAGGCTGTTCTGGTTTATATGAGATTGATTTATATACGTATTGGACACAAAGCTTGTCACATACAACCCATAACCTTCACTTCATAGTTCTGGACATGCTCAGCTCGGCTATCATGTCGGTGCGCTAGAAAAATATTTATTACTTCTAACGATTCAGTGTTTATAAAACCCTAAATGAAACTCAGGTATTAAGGTTAACGAGCTTGTTAATTTAATGATAGATAACACTTATACGTAACCTGACCTCCGGTATAAAATACGCTTTTCTATTATACTTTTATTTATGTAATTACTTTCGTATTTATTATTATAATTATTATAGACTCAGTTCGTTTTCATTATTAGATTTTACACAGCATACTGTAGCTATTTCTAAAGTGTAATAAAATATTGCATTAAGCACATCAGCTCAGAGGTTATTCTTTTCCATCTGAGTCCAGATGTATATTAAATGTAAAAAATAACGCCCTTACACAAATAAATGTATATTTCTGTATGCATAGAATACACACATTTTAGTCGAGTTACGTTTGTTTAGTATATTTTTTTAAATGATTTACACGTTACGAAGATAGTTTACTGGCTAAAAATCAAATATAATTTGTTTAACAAGTCTAATTCCCTAATATATCAAGTACACATAAAAAAAAACACTTTATATATATACACTAGAAGGGTTCCGTCTTTCCTCGATCGTAAAATATACTAACATTTTATAATTGAATTCACGTATATATATCATATTTTTTATTAAAAGCTAATTCTCTATAATAGTGTAGCTTATATACAGAAGTGTGTGTGTTTTTTTTAGTTAAAATATGACTTCGATGTCACCACCAAGAATAGTAACTAAAAGATATAGTTCTCCAGGATTAACGTCTGAGATAAGTCGGCATGTTTATTTACACTAGAAAAACGAAAAAGTAATGATTGTAGTGTATTTAAGCTTGGTAATTCCATTTTTTCAATTTCCCCGCTTTACAGCATTTTATACCTCCTAAAGATCAGATTGATTTTTTCGCAGTTCAAGATAATATTTACGTCAATTGTCAAGCCTGTGCACCCAAATTGACAGAGTAGCACAGAAACAGACAAGATCATTCATATATATATATATATATATATATATATATATATATATAGTTATGAAAATATATATGGCAATTAAGCTACACATAATATTCCACGTTTCATTCTATACATAGACTAATATATTCGTATATTAATTTATGTGTTTAAACGAACTACGTACACACACACACACATATATATATACATATATATATATATGTATATATATATAAGTGTCAGTATATATGTGTGTGTATATGTATATATATATATATATATATATATATATATATATATATATATATTTCAAAATGTGAGAGAATATATAATTATTTCCACAGACAAAAAATGTCGCATCCCACAAGTGCCATGTAAGCCAACAAACCGGAAGTCCAAAACTCGAGTTTCGCCCGCATTTGGGTTCATCAGTTAAACATATTCGAACCCGGGATACGAAACTCTAGCCTCTTGCACGCTTCTTGCAAACGCCCCGAAAACAAAACAGTTTCTATGCCTCTTGTGAGCTGCTATGTTTTCTGGCTGTGAAAATAATTATATATATATATATATATATATATATATATATATATATACGTATATATATGTATATATACACACACGCATATATATGTATATAGATAGATAGATAGATAGATAGATGGATAGATAGATAGATAGATATATTAAAATTTATAAGCAAAGTAGGCATGATCAGATAAAAAAAAAAGATTTGATAAGCATTTATTAGAATTTAACGTGATGGAAACTATGTTGTACTAATTATGTTTATTAGCATTGTATTCACCAGATGTAGAATTCCAGGTGAGACCTTTAGCATATTGATATTCTTTTTAGTGTTCTGGACACACGTAAGAACAAAATCATTATGACATTGGCGGAAAACATACGGCAAGTTACTGCGAATTTATTTTACAGGACTGCAGAGATAATAGCTGAAACAGACACATACCATGAAAACTACAACAGACAATAGAATGACTACTTATATCTCATTTATTAAATAAAATTAAGGGAGGGGCAGGCTATGGCCTATTAAAAAGCGGAATTTGTAATGTCGTCTTGCAAGGCAATGAAGGTTTTTCTTAACTGCACCACTGTAGATGTCAAAACAATACTGAATATTATGACAAACAGAACTCTATTATACAGAGAACATTGTGTTAACTGTCAGAATATTTCTAGAGCAGTAGAATGATACAATCATTTTTTCAGCAATGTAAACGTTTTAATATATACTAATTTTCGATATTATTATATTCAATATTTTAATAGGAAAATGTGTTCTTTTTTTCAAAAGTTTTTTTAACGTAAACCGATACGTCGCCTCTGAAATCTGTTATGTATTTTTGGGTACTTTTGGATGTTTTATTCATATGCAATTTTACTCTTCTGAATAATGCTGGCTGAGGACAACATTTTCAAGTCATATTTTCGAAAAGTGCTGGAGATAATAGAAGCACAAATAGGTTTATCATGTGCGTTGTATGTAAATCAGTTTTTTATAACTTAAAATGCAACACAAGCGTTCAATTGTTTTGAATACAATTGAGCTGGTTTTACTAAACATCCTCAAACAAGAAATTTAAAGATAAAATAATAGCTGTTTGACATATTTATAAAGAGAATTAATGTGAAAAAGTATTTGATTTAATTGCATACTCTGACACTATAATGAATTGTTGTGCTTATTTAACAGTGTACGCAAATAATTTATCATTTGACATGTGCATGAAAAGGCATTGGATAATTTTAAGAATTATTCATTACCATCAAGAACGGAGACTATTGTCAGAGGGACATGGTTTATCCAGCCGAAATATTAGTGTATATTGTCAATGTCTGATTGATGATTCGATAGGCACTTCCATCGCCGACGTTGTAGAGGTGATATGCTGATATCATTCACTTTAAGATCAATTAATTATATGGCTCCTATCAATTTTGATATCATCACAAAATATATCGCACATATACAGTTACCTGAATTATATCAAATGTCAATTAGTATATATAAAAAAAAAATCTTATGTTCCAATCTGTTGCAGTTGCTGCTTTGTGAGAGAACTGTGACAATTGAAGTACACGGTTTAAACATGCATGTATTGTGTATATAAGTTGTCTATTTACGACTGCTATATCAATATATATATATATATATATATATATATATATATATATATATATATACATATATATATACATATATGGAAATATATAATACATATATGTAATACATATATATAAATATATAATACATATTTTTATGTTTATATATATAATATATATATATATATATATATATTAATTGCCTTAAATAAGTTTCAGAGTTTTCGTATAGGCATTTTTAATGATAGTACACACATGAAACTCTAGTCTCCAGCGAATAATTTGCTCCGACTGCAATCCACTTGTTGTACCGTTCAAACAAATTCTGGAAGGCCCCGTGAAAGTCCTTCTGTGTATCGTGTCAATGTCGTTCGTCACAGTATTTCCATCTCTTCAATTCCCTCATAACGAAAGCGACTAAGTTTTCTTAAAGATTACGGATAAGCAAAAGTCACTTAGTAGCAAGGCCAAGACAACACGGAAAGGTTAGGAATTGTTTTGATGCCCATCTTTGTCAAATAGTCTGTGAGGAGTGCTGGTCGCTTCTGAGGATATCTCTTCCTTAAATGCATTAAAACATCACTATTGCATTTCTTGTTGACTGTCTGTACAGTGGAAGCTCTATGAATGTAGATAATGCACGTGCGATCAAAAAAAGGATCATCGTAAGTTTTATTATGTATTTGCTCTCTCCTGCCTTCCTGGCTTTGAGAGAGCTAGCATGCTTCCACTGAAAACATGGTTTATGGGTCATAGCAGTAGATCCACATATTATCACAGGTCAGCGAAACGTCAAGCACTGCGAATTCATCAGCTCGAGAATGTTCCTGTTGTCAGGACAACATCTTTCTCCCCGTTATTCTCTGAGTACACGTGGGAAAAACTTCGCGCAAATCTTCCGTACTGACAGTTAATTGCGAATGATTTTGTTCAAAGATTCCACACTGACATCAAACTCTATACGTATTGCCTCTACAGACAAACAACGATACTTATACATGAAATTCTTTATTGGGCGAATAAAATCTGGTGTTTTGACTTCCTTATTCCTCATCCACCTCATATCATCTCTCATAGATTCTCTGATTTTGTTGCATCTTTTATGTTCCTATTTATTTTACCTTCCGACGCAACAGATTGAGATACCAGGGTCTTTTTTTCCTGGAGAAAGGAACAAAAACTGATGTCCGATTCATGTAAGACGGCAAAAATCTGAAGTATTTAATACTTTTCTCTAATTTTTTGTTCAAAGTTTGAAACAAAATATGATTGCATATCATTTTTGAAAAGTGTCCTCACATACCGATTGTATTTTTTTTTAATTCACCAGTTGTAAAATCATCCATTGTAAGGTGTATTTTAATGCTTGCTGTTATTGTTCATTTGAATTTGAAATCATAAAAATTGATCAGGCGCTAAGTTCGTTTTTTCTCAATGTGTTAGTTCACGATAATATGACAAAATATACATGTATAATATATATGATGTGACGAAATGCATTACGCATAGCAGATGACCTCATCTTAAACGTAGTAGAACCTTACATCATGTATTGATCTTAAACATGACATCATATTTAAGTTTTCAGGAGGTCGGCGAATAGATTCTCGCTAACACCGGAGATATATATATATATATATATATATATATATATATATATATATATATATATATATATATATATATATATATATATATATATATATATTGGGGTAGAGCACTGTCGTAAATAATCTCACCCGCTACTTAATTGGCTGAAAATGCGAAGCTCGTTGTTTGTTTGTTTACGAACAGGCGATTTGAGCACTATAAAAGTGGTGGCGGGTGTCTATTTAAATAGACTTTCCGACGAGTTATTTACGGACGTCAATTCCATGGTCGAGTGGGAGAACTGCCGACTCTCAACACGACGGGTTCTATGTTCAGTCCTTGGCTTGGGAAAGATGCTAGTCTAGCGGCACTGATGAGTTGTGATACAACGAAACAGGACTGTATGTCGATGACTACAAGTATATATATATATATATATATATATATATATATATATATATAACTACTTCATTTACTCACACAAACTTAATATACGAAAGTATAGATTTATGCATAAACTTTAAGTATTTACTTCAAAAGTGCTCAATACGTAGGAAGAGCTAGTTAGTAATTTTTAAAATATATATGGCGATTAAGCTACACTGAATATTCTGCGTTTCATCCATTGTAGGATTCGTCAAAGCCCGACGAATCCTACAGTGGATGAAACGCAGAATATTCAGTGTAGCTTAATCGCCATATATATTTTATAAATTACTATATATATATATATATATATATATATATATATATATATATATATATATATATATATATATATATATACATATATATATATATATATATATATATATATATATATATATATATATATATATATATATATATATATGCAGTAGCGTCCAAAAGTTAAGGAACGATCGATCATTTTTTTAATGGCTTCTAACTTTATCTATGAAAAAGAAAGAAAACAATTTTTGGTGAATTTTCCAATGTTTAATAATGGTAGTTAAAGAATTTTTTTTTTTTTTTAATTTTTACTTTTAATACATATTAGTTTTTTTTTTACATATAATTAAATTTAATTAAATTACAGGCGTCCAAAAGTTAAGGAATGAGGGAAATTCATTATGAAAAAATAAAGAATCCTTTAAGTATTTAGTGAAAATCCCCTTGTTTTCAATCGCACTATGGCATCTTTTGCTGCAAGACAGAACCAATGAAATATTATTCCAGAATGTTTTTATAAATTCCCATAAATCATCAAGATATTTTTTGGGGGGTTTTCTGTGATCTTATCACCAATTATTTTCCAAACATTTTCAATTGGATTCAGGTCTGGGCTCTGAGCTGGCCAATCCATAACGCAAATATTGGATCTATTTAGCTCTTCTAAAACTATTTTTGCTCTATGGCACGGTGCGTTGTCTTGCATAAAGATATCAGAATTAGAAAGATTAGGTACCATATGTTCTCTAATCAATTCTCTGTACAGTCGGGCATTAACTTTTCCATGAATTCTGACAAGGGGGTCAGTTCCTTTTGAAGATATGCTCCATACCATTATACTGCCGCCTCTAAATTTTACTGTACTTTTAACGCACTTAGGGGACAGTCTTTCTCCATGTTTTTCTTCTGACACGTGGTCTTTTGTCTGTTCCGAAAATATTTAATTTAGATTCATCAGTAAAATGAAAATTTTCCCATTGGTCCTAGTCGTTGTATCAAAGTTTACAGTTAACCAAGGTGCTGAGTTCAATCCTGAACGACAACAATAAAATAGTAACATTCAAAAACAGAGAATCAGCAACTATGTCCCAGAGCCTAGCTGGAGCCCGAACACGGTACCCCCGTAATAATAATAAAGGGTTGGGTTCGAGACTCCTAACAAACGGTTCCCCAGTTCGATACAAAACAGCTTATAAAGGCCGGAGGGCAAAACGGCCGAAACGTTGTGACAATAACAACCAAAATGAGGAAGTCAGTCCGACAATCTCAATCAATGAAAACACCTAATCTCAAAAATACAGACAATTAATATTTATTAGTATTTATTAATTTATCACATTTTTAGTTAGGTCTGCTTCTGAAATAGAATGAAGACTATTTTCAAATACATGTTAACGAACTAAAATTTACTGGGTGTTATTGTATTTTTTTAATCTAAAACATTATCCGTCAGTATTCTCATAACATATTTGTTGATTAAATACATTAAGCATTCGGTGGCATTTCCATGGACCCTTATAATATACACTATCTTAAAAATATACACTTAATTTTTCGTTGTATGTTAATTTATATTTAAATATAGATTCCTCACAGGAGGTAACAATCGTGTGTTCTCTTCCTCCTCCTCCTCTCTCTCTCTCTTTCGTTTTCTACGCTCTTATGTGCGATTTCTTTCACTCTCCCAAGAAATTATATCGTACTTTCACATTATATATACAACCTATTGTCACTCTTGATTTAACAGATCACAACCTCCCATCTTTTCTTTATTTTCCTTAAATTGTCAAACATTCATTTCTGTATCCCGGTCCGACCCTCTCCTCCTTCTCCATGCTATAGTAGATATTTTAATCTTTAACATTTTTATTTCATCGTATAATTCATGCATAGCTGTATGAAAACATAGATTTATCAAACATACTTTACAAATTTTATTGTATGCTCTGTCTCCCTCTCTCCTTGTTTCTTTCTCCTGTTTCCCTCTGTTTCGTTAGAACTAAAATGCACTCTTTTTACAGTCTTTTCGACTCACTAAAAATCTATTTCATCAATTACCATGAACCTTGAAACCGTGCACTTATGTTATGACGTCAACTCTAATTTTTCACCTCTTCTCACCCCACTTTCCCGTTCAGCTCTGTTATAGATTATATAATTTTCCTTTATATTCTCTTCGATTAGGCATAAACTCATCTTTCCTTAGTGTTTTTCACTCATCATTTATCGTCTCGATTTGATAACACCCTCATTTCTTTCTGTTAACTTAATATTTTTCTCCTCTCTCATTCTTTCTGTGCGCATTTAAAACCGTTGGTTTATTAATCATCTTTCTCCGTTTACATATCCTTATTCTATCTTGAAATAACACCATCACCAGGATCATGATCATCGTCATCTTCCACGCTAAATTTTGTACTCAATGTGTGGATTTTCTTTATCCAGCTAATTTTATTTGAGGAAGTGTTTGCCAGCGTGAGAATGCGTGCGGAAAAGTTGTAAGATGTGGGTGAGGAGATGGGATGGAGATTTCGATATTTTTTGCGACATTCGCACCAGAGTCGAAAACGCGCGATTCGAAATTTAGGTCAACATGGCGACGGTCTGAAAATCCATTCGTCATTGGAAGGCCGCGCGAATGTAGCGACAGAACAAAGGGAGCTCACTGACAGAAGACATCTATCAGGACGCCCAAGACACCAGGCTCGTTTCCAGAGCGGCTGCCCCGAGCAGGCTACTCGCTGATAATCAACTCCAATGAATAATTAAATTGCTCCAAGGCTCGGGTGGTCTCCATCAGAGTTAATATGATAGAAATATAGAGGGAAACGATTTCCTTTCCACTTTAAAAAAATAAATGGAGAATTAGAGAAATTAAAAAGAAAAAAAGGAGAATGCGAAAACAAAAGAAAAGCGAACGGAGATGAAAAAGTGAGAAAATTGAAAGGAAAATATGAATTAAGAAGAGAATTGTCAAGAATTTAAAGAAATGACATAGACTGCTTGCATAAAATTATATATCCGTGCATCTGACTAAGAAGCAGGTTAAAACAAACATAGTATTACTATATCTCAGATGATATGAACTGGAGATAGAAACAGAGAAATACAGGGTGGAACGATAAATTTGTCACTCTATAAAACACACTGCAGATTCATTTTAAAACATTTATTGCAAAAATTAATTCAGCTAGTTTGATTATGTTATAGAGCAGCATCGATTAATTGTAACCGCATTTAGCTTCAATCAAGACCTTTATACGGTTGCGGAACTGGGAGCATGCCTTTTTCACAAGCGCCGGCGGATTTCAGTGAATACTCGGCGGATGGCAGTGATCAGGCTGGCCTTGGTGTTGTGGGAGGTCATGTTGGTGATGTTCTCGAGGTATGGTCAAACTAAGCAGTTCATCGGCTTGAGATCGAGGGAGAAAGGCGTCAGTAAGAGAAGGGTATAAAGTCGAAGAACTCCTAAAACCAAGTCTGTGAGCCGGTAACAGATCCTGATGCCACATCCAGAATCTACGCACATCAATCTGATTGCACCAAGGGATCACTGCACTCTTCATCACATCCAGACAGACTTTGGTATTGACTGCCAAGCCGATTTCAAAGATTTGGGTTGGCATGCTGATACATCTCATCTAGTCACAAGTTTTCTCGGGACTATTCTTTTTTTTAATAATTAAAATAATAATAATAATAATAATGATAATAATAATAATAATAATAATAATAATAATAATAATAATAATAATAATAATAATTACCCAAATTACAGCAATGACTCATGGACGCTACCCACGAGAAATTAATTGTAAACGGCTATTGGGATAACATAGAATATTTTGTTAAGGGGTGGTGAGTACTCGAAATCAGTAGACGCTAAGATTCGGATAATACCACAGGTTGTTTTCAAAAAGAAATATTTGGTGTTAAGCCATGCGAAAACTCCATAGAATAATACTTAATAAATATTATTATTATTATTATTATTATTATTATTATTATTATTATCATTCTTCTTCTTCTTCTTCTTCTTCTTCTTCTTCTTCTTATTATTATTATTATTATTATTGGCATACAAGGAGCTTTCACACAGGTCTTAAGAGATCTTTCCCTGAAAACAGACTGAGTTCCCTGGAAGCTGAGTGACAACAAGTCTCCCTACCTTTCCAGTACACTCCACCTCTTTCGATAACATTTGTAAATAAATTTGCATTATCGCAACAGTTGTTTGTCATTGATTTCTCGTTGACAGCAGCTAGTGGTCTTTGCTGGGATTTGAATGGCAATAAGCCTACCCAAGGTCCAAGTTCTCTTCGCACTTATCTGGCTGAGGTCTGGTCACTTTATCGGCCTTTCTTTCTTCCTTGACTCTACTTGGTTATTTGTCTCGCTCTTTTTTTTTGGGGGGGGAGCAGTGATGTGGCAATCTGGGTAGGGTTGGGTTAGAGAAGTAATAGATATGTGGTTTCATTGTTCTTGGTTCCACGTAGTGTTTCATGTTTTGCCTTTGCAGTACGTTGTCTGTTCCGCGCTTGTTGCTCCTGTGTGTTAGTCTCCACATTCAAGGGGTTTCTTAAGATTTCAGCTGTTTTCATGATTGTTGTTCGTTGTATTTTTCCAGGCGTTCCTTTGATTCCAATTTTTCCCATTCTTTTATCAAAGTTTTTGGGGACTGTTCCTAGTGCTCCGACCTTTATAAATATTATTTTGATTTTCTTCATCTTTCATATTCTTTTCTGCTCTCTGGCTACCTCTGTGTATTTGCTCCGTTTCTCTTTGTATTTGTAATTCACCCTGTGGTCAACTGGAACAGAAACGTCTACGATTTGACAGGACTTTTCTTTCTTGTTAATTATTACGACATCTGGTGTTCTTGCTTGAATGGGTTTATCAGTTTGCATGCCCATGTCCTATTTATGATTCGCATTTTCAAGTACCGTTGCCGGGTTATGTTTTTATCACTTGTTTGTTGGTTCGAGATTCAGTTGTTTGCATGATTCCTAGTGTATTACCCTTTCCACTTGGTCCTGTTAGTTCTTGTATTTTTGGGGGCCAGTTTGTTCATTCACTTATTATATGGTTTATCGTCTCATCTCTTTGTCCACAGAGTCTGCATTTGCTGTTTTCTTGTTTTTTGTCGATCTTTGCTTTGATGTGGTTGGTTCTTATCGAGTTGCCTTGTGCTGCAGTTATTAAAGATTAAGTTTCTCAGTTATGTGCCTTTCTGTTTTCGTAGTTTTCATCTTTTGTCCTCCTTATGTGTCTTCCAGGTATTTGTTTCTCTTCCCACTTTTCTTTTCTCCTCTTCACTTGTTCTCTCTGTTTTCTGTTTTATTGACGTTTCCGGGTATCTCGCTGCTATGTTTATTGTTTCTGTGTTTTGCATTAAGTATTTTTCTAGTTCTTTTTTGTTGTTATCAACACAGTCTTCTATATTATCCAATCCGCTCCCGCCGTCTCTCATTTTTTACATAGAGTCGGTCAGCATCACTTTTCCGATGTAGTGCGTTGTGTATGGTTATGTGTTTCCTAGTCTTCTGAGTGAGTTTCCTCAGTTCGTTTTTAGTCCACCCTATCAACGGTTCAGAGTATCTTACTAATGATACTGCTCATGTAAGTATACATTTTATTAGGCTTCTGCAATATAATTTGGTTTCGAGAAGTTTTCTTGTTCTCCTGAAATTTCCAAGTCTTTCTTTAATTTCTGTTGATTCGATGTTGTCTGCTTCCAGTACTCCTAGATATTTATAAGCGTCTTGTTCCACTAGGGCCCTTATCTCCGTGTGGTTTGGATAGTTCCATGCATTCTGTTGTATCTAGCTTTCACTTTCTTATAACTAGAAGTGCACACTTTTCCATACCAAACTCCATTTGAATATCCTGACTGAAGATCCTAGTGGTATTTATTAATGTCTTTTTTTTTTGTCCTTGAAACGAATTTCAGATCGTTCATGTACATCAGGTGGTTCATTTTTTTTCTCCGTGTTATAGAACTTATTATTATTATTATTATTATTATTATTATTAGTATTATTATTATTTCTAGGTTAATAATTATAAAAATAATTAATTGTTTAGTAATTAATTCATAATAAATGGTTGTGTTTATTTGAATCCCTGTTACGACGCATTCGCTGTGATTATTGCTTGCTCACCAGCTTTTTCATAACTATTGCTAATCAATTTGTGTAATCATGTTGCGAAAATTGTGGGAACGTAGTCTTACCTCTTAAACGGCCTCGGTGTGCGCTTTGCCGACGCAGCGCCATGATACTGAAAAAGCCCCAAGATGGCGCCTGCGGCCTTATATAACTATGTAATCTTGCGGAATCTCGTGTGATCTGGGACACGTATTCAAATTTGGAGGAGTCTGTCTTTTATAAAAATAGGTCACTGGAGCAGATGGGAGAGATGTGACAATGAATCTACACAAAGTACTGGCAGACGACGCTGCTGCAGTGCGCTGAGGTTTTGTGTAATTTGTTTTCTTTGCAACAGTAAGCTATCTCGGCTTACGTTTTTACCACGGACAAATTCGATCTGGAGCTGATACCAGAGTTTGACGGGGCCACGGTTGGTCCTTCGGTGGTGGAATGGCTGGAGAACGCCAAGCGCTTTGCCGGTTGTGCAAAATAAAAGATCCAGCTATGCTCACCCCATTCAGGCTCACTAAGGGGGCGTATACCGTGTACCAGCAGCTCGGGGATGAGGTGACAATGGAGCAGATAAAACAAGCGTTGTACGGAGAATTGAGTGCGGGCTCTTTTGTTGCCTGGGGGAAATTCTCTGAACGTCGACTTCAGTAAGGGGAGACTGTGGCCGTCTTCCTGGCCGACCATAAGAAGCGTGCTGCTCCCTTCGACGGTGCAAGCGACCGAATATTGGCATGCGCAGTTTTGTCTGGGCTCCCGGATGACGCCAATAGGCTATTGGGAGTTTCGTCGAAGCTCAATGAGCTTGGGCTAGAGGAGTTGTTGGCTAGAGCCGAAACATCCTTAACGACGATGTGAAGCAGGTCTCGGCAGTGGTTGACTCATTGGAATCGCCTACAGAGAGCCTAGTGTGCTACAAATATGGCGACAGCAACTACTTCGCCAGAGACGGTGCGAAGCCCACACCGAACTTGGGAGCACGGAAACGAGGACGCTGTCACCGATGCGACAAGCCAAACCACGTAGCACAGATTTGGCCGGGAGACGGGCAAGGGAAGGAAACCGCAGCGCCAGCACCCTCCCCAAAGCAACACTATACAAAGCGCTTCCTGTAGTGACAGTGCGAGTTGATGGGTGTATGCATCCAAACCCATCATACACAAGAAATGTTTCACCGCATGGACAGAACAGAAGGTCCCAGTATAAACCGTTGACGGAGGCTTGCTGGTGTGGTGTGCGGTCAGTGTTTTCCATATTAGCATTGGTAGTAGCCCCCGGTCGCTGTGAAGGAGTTGGTGGTCGACAGGTAGCTTCTTAGATACGACATTCTCCTTGGAATGAACACTATTACACAGCTGGTTGGAATCACCTTGGACGGCGCCGGCGATATGAAGAACAGGTCTGCGTGGCAATCACTCTTGATGGACCCGACTTCCACGAGGAATAGGACGAGGGCACAAACGTGTGGACCACGTCCTGGAAGTGGTTGGCCGACCAACCACGAGTTTCATTGCCGAATCGGCTGACCGAGTACCCCCTCCGCGTGGCTTAGTGGACAGTCCGAGGCAGACCTCCAGGTGTTGATTTAAAATTGCGGGATAGTTCCGTACCCAGATGATGAGCTCGGACCACGAAGGGGGCTGACCCCCCTAATGGCCGTAAGGCAATAGAGTGAACAGAATGTCCGACCCGCCATGGATTACCGGGAACTCAATGAACACGTCGACCACACATGGCGAAGGCTGATGTCTGCGCCCATAAACTGAGGGAATGGCGGGAGCAGGAGGCCTACATGGCAATGCTGGATCTGCGAAGGACCTACCTGCAGATACGCGTCGAGAAATCGATATGGCCGTTCCAGATGGTCGAGATCAAAGGGACTCGCTATTGTTTAACCCGGCTGGGGTTCGGTCTGAGCATGGCCCCGAATATTATGAGAGAGATTATGCAAGCGATCCGGCGTCAGAATGAAGCAGGCCGAGAGGGGACGTCGTCGTATATTGACAACATTTTCGTGGACGAGAGCCTCATGTTTGGCAAGGCGGTGAAAGAACAGTTTGAGAGCTTCTGGCTGTTGTGCAAGGAGCCAGAGCGCCTTCAAAATTGAACGAAAGTTCTTGGCTTGAATGTGAGCGGCAGCGGAGACGTACTCCGCTGGAGAAAGAGGTGGGGATATTCCGGAAGTTCCATCTAACATCGCGCGTCGGATCGTTTTTTCCATCAGTGGAAAACTGGTGGGTCACTTCCCTGCGTGTGGGTGGCTCTGACTTGCCGTGGGGGGGGGCAACAAAGCGACGCAAAGCAATTATTTTTGAATTTGACTTCCCATGTCTCACTGACTTTAGCAAATAGGGTACATAATATTTATAAATATTTGCTAATTTGTTCTCCTCTAAAGAGATGGTAGACATCGACCCCCTATAAAAAAACTGTACAATTTTACAATTTACGGTTAAAAAAAACCCGTAAAACTTTCCTCTTTTCTTGAAGAAAAAAGAAAAAGAAAATGTTGACATTTTGCAAAAAAAGCACTAAATAAAATAAAATGAATGAAACTACTTCAAAACTTTTAAAGGTAGACTTTTGTTATTTTTTATTATTAGCATTTTTTATTTATTCCGGTTTGTTTTTTTTGTCGATTTAAACCGATGATTGCTGGTCTCTCGCGATACATGCATGACGGGAAATCCCAATAATCCGGCTCAAATTATGCTAGAGTGCATAAAAACCATTTTACTTTATGAAAATTGAATGTTGCTTTAACTACAAAATTGTTTTATAAGAATTATATTTTCTTAAACAGACTTTTAAATAAATGTTTTTACAATTATGCATTAATACATTTTTATAAAATAAAGGTTTTGGTTTTTCAAATATTTTTCTACTCTAAAGAACGTGTTATTTGGTCAACGAGAAATTCGAGTTATACGCCCCTAACAATAGCCGCCCTCTGCATACTGCAAAAGTCCACCTAAAATTATTCTGAAAAAAATTCTTATACTATCAAATAATAAAACACATATTTTATTCAAAATACTCTATTTTGTTTTAATACTATTATTATTATTATTAATTATACTATATTATTAATTATTTAATGAATTATTTTATATTATAATTTAATTATTGATAATACAAAACGTGTTTTCTTTTTTGTTTTGTAATAAAGCAAATATTTTTAATAAATTGATGCTTCTGAATAAAATATTTGCTTACATTGATAATACATAACTGTTCTTTCTTTTTTTTTTCGTTTCGTAATAACATAAGAATTCTTTTTAAATAAATATATAGTTTCGTTCTTTTTGTCTTGACGTTGTGAATCCCTGATCAAGTTTATTTTTTTTTGTACAACAGTAAACGAGTAAAACTATTTTAAAATATATTATTAGGGGGCGTTGTCGCTTGTAAAAACAATATCACATTCACGCAGTGTCATAAAATGGGTTTTCTATGGATATATATTGAATAATGAACCAGTTTTCTTATCTAGCCAAAATGGACAGGTTTTTCAGGTAAGAGTTTTCCGAGTACAAGTTGTCTGGGGACGAGTTTTCTGAGTGCCCTACTAATCACAATATCAGCAATCAATATAATATGAGAAGATAGATAAAAATAAAATTGATTAAGACATATAGCATTCAAATAAATTATTTCCTGACAGTAAAGAGGGCAAACCTACTTGTATACTTTACAGAAATTCAAATCTATTTTTGGAGTATTTGTTCGTTTTAAATTTTATATAAAGGTGTATCACATATACATGTTAATGTGAAGTGTGTAACTAACCTAAGGACATATAATGTAAGTGTGCCTTTGCGCCTATTATAAATAAATAAATAATACACAGTTCGGCATTGTGTATACATTCAATATATTGTTTGATAGTGTATAAGTAAAAACCTTTTGCTTACGAGTTCGTTGCCTGTGTTTAGTTATTCATTAAGAGGGCAGTTTTATCTCCCTAGGTCGACGAGTAGTGGTTTAATTTCGTACCTATTTGTCCTCTCGTTTTGGAAGCACTCTGAATAAACGTGTCCTAATGCTATTTTTGTTCACATATTTATTTAATATTTTCTAGGGATCCGTTGATATTATCGTTTCAAACCAGATGGACTCATTTTTGACGATCAAAATATTTAGCAGTCTCATTATACTTTCTTATATTTAAAAAAAAAATAAAGTGCGCACCACACGAGAGGAAAACGATTGGATCTAATAATTTTTTCATGTTCTCTCGCATTATTTCTTATCCAACGCAACCAGTTATTTTTAATTTCTTATATCCTGTATATCCAATGCATTTTACAGAATACACTAATTGTAGTACTTATTTTTAGTGTAATTGATGCATCGCCATCACTGTTTTTCGTTGAACAAATTTTATATTCATAGCACACGTGCTCCTGAACAAAGATATCGCATAGTAGAAAATAATCAGCATATTTACAAGAAAATTATTTCCAATTAATCAGGAAAATTCAGAAGTCTTTCTCTTCTGACTATGATATTTAGCCGTATCTTAAAAAAATCTGCACTAAAATTATCCCCATCATCTACTATAAGCTGAAACACTCGCATTGAATCAATTGCAGAATCCACAGACAAATAAATAACGTTATTTTAGCATTAAGAACATTTCTTAATATCTTGAATATATTCCACGTCGTATCTGACGTTACCCGATTAAGATTTTTGAGTTTACGAATACCTCAAATTATCTTTTTTACAAGAAGTTCTCCATATAGGGAGTGTAACTTTTTGGTTTAAGAATTTTCAAACGAATATTTATTAATCTTCAATATAAAAAATAGAAGAGTGGAAAGTGGCACTTTGTTGAGTTTCTACAGCGACGTTACTCTCGTTTCCATTGCTTTTTCCTTTTTCCTATATATTTCTGGAGTTATCCTTTTCACAAGGGAGAAAGACTGGTTAAGCCGGTTCAGAATCCATCCGTATGACACTTATTATTGTGCATATATTTACCTTGTTGCATTTCTTTTGTATTTTGTTATTATGTAAAGTGGCTTCCTGTCTTATCTAGAGTGATTTTCGCAAGAGATATCAACATAGTGAACTTCTTGGGCTTTATCTTGTTAATGATGCACTGGTGAATGTTGAAGGAAAATAATTTATTTTCACTCGTACACAATCCAATGTACCGCAGAACAGTTAATAGAAGGAATATGCTCGAATTTAATTTTAGGAGATCGAGTATACATTTTCAAATCTCTCTCGCCCATTAGATTTTTTTAATTATTACTCGACTCTATAATACAGCAAGTGTTTGCATATTCGTGTATTTAGACATATACAGAAATACGTATATTTACTTAAATCCTGCACCACATAATATAGCGAGAATAGTATGTGGTTTGTTAGCTAGGGAACGTCATATTCTCAAGTAATCATCAGACACTTAGTGACAATTAGCAAGTAAGACAAACACCATGGATCTTATTCTGTCTGAGATTAATTGAGAATTAAATAATTTTTCTACAATAAAGAATTATTCGATAAAAATTTAAAATTCAGATCATCAGAACAATGTATTTTATTGATATATAAAAATTTACATCATTGGATTAATACATGGTTTTATGAAATATCGAAAATACTGTGTGCAAACATATTCGGGGCGTTGTTTTTTTCCGTTTACTAAAAAAATAGGCACTAGTTAAAAATATTACAAGAAAAACATAAATCGAATTTAGACATAATCTTTATGGCACTGTTAGTTTCTGTTAACGTTTATACTTGTTTGAGAATTGCTGGGTGCAACATTCTGAATAAATGTCGGAATGTAAAGTGAACTTTAATAACCTTCGCCCAACCTGCTTTAGGCCAAGTTCACGTACAAAGCTTCCAATTTTTCCTTCGTTTCTGTAAGTTCTTAATCCACTCCTTGGCGTTATTCACGGCGCGGATTTTTTATCAAGGATATTTTGTTCCGTTTCTTTATAAAGGTTCATCTCTCATTTTCTGAAAAAGAAAAGCAAAAGAAATAATGGGATCGCTACAATAACAAAACACACCAAGGTAATAGAAAACAACCTGTTTATAGGAAACTAAAATTGTTTACAAAATACTTTATACAACATAAATAACAGTTGAAATAACTAACTTCACTATGTTGATTGCTATTTGAAATGCTCAGTGATTTCGAGAATATTGATTAACATGTTGTGCGTTAAACCTAATTGAAGGAGAATAACATTTAAGGCTGAAGAGAAGTTGACAATATTTTCCTTGTCCACAGAATACACCTGTCTCAAAACGATTACTAATTTTCATAATTGTAATAATTTATCTTTCATTAAACCAAAATTTATAACCCAACTATCAATAGTCACGACTAACAACATTCATATTCCAGGTATAAACAGCCAAAAAGCCACATAAAGAGGAACAAATATATCGAGAACATTGCTAACCCTGTTGCAAATGAGATGAACTCCATATACTGTTCTAAAAATTTACACCGACTTGAAAGCCATTGTTCGCTTATGCCCGGAGTATTTTTGCCACATCTGGGAAGGTGCAGGAACCTATGGTCTCTCCCTCTTGAACCAGGTACGAATAATTGTTGTCAATATAATATGTCTTGCACTATCAACTAAGCCTCAAACTCTTTCCCATCACAGTAGTGTTGCTTCCTTGGGCCTGCTTTACAAGTCATTTAATAGAACGCGTTTTGATGGATTTATAGGAACAGTTCCCCTCGCCTTAAGTACCCTCATCTAAGCCGCAAAACGACATCATTTTACACGTAGACGTATCTATATACTAGTAAGTATATTCTTTCCTCAGATGGCTAGACTTCGGAATTTTCATCTCTCCTTCCTGCGCCTTTGACTGAACTATATACATAACTTTAAATCTATTTCGACAGGCACACACTGCCCAACTCCTCACATAGTGTGCTATAGACATGATTTTCAATAGTAGATACTTACGCTCAAGTGGTGATATGCTTTTTTTACGGAGTGAATAAAAGTAGGCAGGTAAATAAAAAGGCATTATAAAAGTATGTGTGACTATAAAGACCTACGCATAAGGTTTATAAAAACAAAATAATAGAGATCAATAAATTTTCTCATGATAAATAGAACAGAATAAGATTAGAAAAATCAGCCCATAACATCAATTTTAAAAACTATCCAAGATACGCATCCTGTACGCAAAGTATCGACCTTAACCTTTGACCTTGACCTTGAAAAATAGTGTGCACCCTCAATAGTTCCGAGACTATTTTCATGTCAGAATAGATTATGATCGGTTTAGTAATGTACATTGTAAGAGTGTATATATATACATCGGCTATGACCTTCATCTTTTCCTTAGAAATAGTGTACATAGAGCCTAGGTGGGGGGCATAATAGGTTTGGTCATGATCGAGCAGCTTTTCTAAGCTGTAAGGGAATATATATATAATATATATATATATATATATATATATATATATATATATATATATAATATTATGACCTTGGCCTTGAGCTTAACCTTAAAAATGGTGTGCACCATTATTAGCGTGAATAAAATAATCATGGCAGGTTTGGTCATAATCGATCCACTGGTGTGCGCTGATGTGGGCTGTAGGAGAGTGTATATACTTGAGCTTTCACCTTAATCTTGAAAAATGGTGTAACGATCCCTAGGTGTGGGGCCATCATCATGCAAAATTTGATCATGATCACTCCACCGATGTGGGCTATAGAAGTCTTGTACATACAAACAAACTTGTTAGAGTAAAATAATTAAAATTGTTTATGCGATTTACATATCACCATTTCCCCTCATGATTGACCCCCCCCCAAACCGATTTATAAACAATATAACACTGTTATTGAATTTTCATTTAAAATATACATTGGATAAAAAATTATAAACAAACAAAAATATAAATGTACTCCAGAAATTGCATGCAAAGTAAACAGGTTTTACATATAATTGTATATACATATTATTTGTACGCACTTTTCTCATATCTTTTGTATAATGAATACGACTTGTAAAGACATCACACACTATTCATACTAATAAAAAGCTCTGCATAACACATTATACAAACTTACAAACTACACATACCAAAATACAGTTAATAACGTATATCTATTATATATGAGTTACGTTGTCCGTTTTTTTTAATTGAATATTGTGTTACGTCTCTTGGACTGTACGCTGTGTTTATGCACGCAACGTTATTTTATTTTCCTCCTATCGTTTGTTTGTCAATTTTTACTCGGTATGTTGTATTGCCTCATTTACACTTATCAAGGTCCGGAAGCCACTTAGGGATAAGTGTTATTGCGTGTACAGTAATCAATGAGATAGTAATTGTAGTAATAATTAGTATTGGAGATTTGATAGAGTGTCTTACTTAAGGGGGCGGTTTGTCAGGAATTTGTTTATGTTGGATTTGAAGACATCCAAGTTGTAGTCCGGTGGGAAACAGGCGAACGGAAGAGAGTTCCACAATCGTGCCCTTCTGAGAAAGAAGCTCTGCTCATGGGATCTACGTTTGGATCATATTTACTGAATGGGTGCCATATATTCTTTCGTGGATGTTATCAATATTCTCGTAATCAACTTTTTTGACGCCATATTGATCGATGTATATATCAGTTACTCATTGTGTTCTATAAGGAAGACGCAAACAATAATACAGAGTTGCATAATAACGATTCATTTGGAAGGAAAATGTAAATCATATTACTAATACAATGTCTTAATTCTAAATGAGAGAGGCAGTTATATTCTTAAACTTTCTGTAGATAGATAATTAGATAAATATATGGATGGATCGAATAACAGATAATCGCACATACAGACAGATATACATTAAGCTTTATGACATTTTCTATTGAATATTATCTAACGCATCCCAAAACACTGTTATTGAATTGTTATAACGTCATATACATATGACGTCATATACATAGGCAATCTCACCTGCATATACCTTTGAGTCTAGCCTAGGTTAGATCTAACTTGAATGCACTCTACGAACATGTCAGAGTGACCGTATTTATTTACACTTGTCAAAATCTGTACGAGTCCACCCACCATTTATAATCCAACAAATGTACATATATAAATCACATATTCAAAATAAAAACAAAATATTATGCATAAGCAATGCATACAATGTATTGAAAACTTATTGAAAACTTTAAGTGATCTTTATGCGAACTACTTACAAAACACACATTCGAACTTAAAAAGTAAAAAAAAAAGGTGTTCCTATTTTTGTTTATACATTACACTCGCCACGCTGATTGTACATATGAATTTAAGTAGTATAGCATATAGTTCTTATACATATTTTTATATCGCATATGACAGATATGTTAAGAGGTAAAAGAGTCTATACAGCCAGTATAATTCGCATGTGAAAACATCAACTTACCGACATTCAACCTGTTAGATCAATTCAATCTCAGATAATTGTAGAAGGGAAACGGTGCAAATCCATCCCATATTAATTTATTCTATATGTATAATTTAAAAAAAACATTAAAAGATCAAAATTTTGCATGTAATCAATTTTTTTATCTTGATAAGAAGTTGTGATATGTAGATGTTGTTTAGCGAGGTGATATATGGGGGGCAACACATAAAGGTGGATGAAACATAATGTGATACACGGTTCATATACATGATAAGAGCTTGATATAAAGAGAGGCGTAGAGAATTCTTTTTACACATTTTTATGAAGGAGGATTCAATTACAATTTATTGAAGAAGGGGGCTTCATTGTTCTGTTACAAGGATGACATCAGAAACACCTTACTTCTTAATTTGAAATATGACAACCGATTACATGATGGTGTTTATTCTTCCAATTGGATGAAATGATGATAAGGTATTCAATTGCCTTTTGGAGTTTCATTTACATGTTTACCTTTCTCGTCGCGTCCATAATCGTTTCAGCTAACTCAACTGCTGTGATTCTCAGCTGTGTCTCTCAAATATCTGATTATATTGTAAATTAGCTTTCTTTGTGACGTCAAAACGTGTTTGAGCCACGTAATTGTTTCTCACGTAGAATTACATACTCATATGCCAAGCACTTTTTTTGGCAACACAAAACATTCCTTAATTTACGTTTTTTAATGTCTAACCTAACTAATTGTATCGTTATTTCTAACACAATGAGCAGTACTGTGCATTCATAAAATCATATCTAAATATGAATAAGCATTCACTTTGGATTTTAGATTTAATTCTAGTATTTTCCTTTAATAAATATTATTTTTACACTTATTTACTTTCTTTATTAAATTACTACGATCTGCATCTTTTTATATACAGAACACTTTAACTGCATATATGTACATAGTGAGCAGAATAATATCTTATATGCGAGGTTTGTTTTGGCATATCCTTATATGGTAATTAAAAGGCTGGTTTGTTCAAATTATGTGAGATCCGCTTTTTTCTTGCAGGCTTCAACCGTCCGTTGTTTGTAAGGTATTAAATTTTGTTAATAAAAGAAAAAAAAATAGGTAATTGATGAATGAGTTTTGATTATATCCTAACAGATGATGTGTCAATATAATCAATCGTTAACAAATAAGGCGAACTCGCCTTCGTTCATGCGCACGTCTTTTCCATGAAAATGTAAACATTATTTAAGGTAAAAACTATTTGTAAAGGCCGATATTATTAAGAGATTAGCATTCCTAACTATCCTTTACTTTTATGATATATAAAGTGTTACTCCTTCTTTTATACAAAATTTTTACCTGTCTAAATCCCTAAAGAAACCCCAATGCGAAATATGTTTGTTTTCCTCTGTTGAAGACAAAATAACATTTTTTTGCCAGAGTTATTTTCAAATAATTCCCGTTTTCTTTTTAACAAGGAAGATCGTCACTTATCAAGGTCTCTTAATATTAAGGTTTAATGAATGTGAGTTGGCCGTTAGACCACACAGTAATTTTCTGAATGATAAAACTTGGATTGAGATTTCTTTATTTTAAAGGACAGCTGAACAGAAACTTACTCATGTTAGACTTGTAGACGGCCACATTATAGGTAACTGAGAAGAGGAAGAAGCAGGTTATTCTGTTTTATAGACATGCAATTTTTGGAAAAACACTTTGCCATTAAATTTACGTTTAGTTTTAAACACGTATAAATGATAAGGGAGATTGTTAGCAGGTCTGTAGCTAGAAAAGTGACAGCTGGGAATCTTCTATAGAAAGGAAGACATATATACAAACTTAGTTGAGCATCTGCCATGGAAATAACTATGTGGCAATGACAGATTCGCTACTTAACTTCAGTAAGAAGGAAGGATTATGGCGGAGGAAAGGTATTTGTCTACAGAATTTCAAAAAGTGTACTACTTCTCTTCTGACTATTACATGGTGGTCGTCAAATCTAATTAAAGAACATACGTCTTCAGTACATCTCTTATCTAAGCCTGTTTTTTTTTTTTATTTCACCCCTCATCTCAATCTTCACGTAATATAATTCTTCATTTTACTAACAAACTCATTTACTGCCAAGTGCGTTGTGCCCTTGGTATACGGCGACCGGTTATTAGAAATACTTATTAAATTTAAAAAGAAAACCAAGAATATTTAGTATCGTTAAGTTAACAAATAAAGGGCGTCCATATTTAATAAAGTAATTGAATAAGACATCAAAAATATATACCCGAGAAATAAAGCATGCCTGATTTTAATTCTGACGAAGACTGTAAACATGTGTTTTTTAATGTTGCTCATGAAGAAATACATTACATTTATGAGAGAAGTTCCTTTCCAATAGGAAAACATACAATATAAGAAGGGGCATAATATCGAAGGAAAACAGTATAATTAGACTGCTTACAAGCTGATTACATCATGATCATTTTCAAGTCCATTCGAACTGTAAATAACTAAATGCTACCTGTTTCAACCAGCTTTACGGGCATTCACCGTCCTAGTGGCAAACTTATTAATACTTATTCCTAATAAACTATTACGTATTGTTAAGTGGTTGCTCATTATAAAGAAATTATGTGAAAGAAGGTATTTGGTCGCCAACGCTGGAGAAACACTAGAAGAAAATATATCGTTATTCAGCATAAACATTTGTTTTTGTTTTTTGTGGTTTTTTTTTGCCAATGATTTAACTACATTGAATTAGTAGCCTTTTTTTTAGTGAGCACCGAAACTCCAGCACAAACCACGCCAATTAGCTACGCTATTTATATCAAGTTCCTTTTTTATGCTGGCGTTTACCTCGCGATGCTATCGCAAACCATCTGACAACAAGATTTTGTTCTTATCTGCTGACGTGCTGTCATTTTAACAGTCAGCGCCCGTGTGCCATCAACTCAACGAGTCGATTAACATGTTACTATAAGGTGAATAATTTCTATTGGCTTATTCGTGGTCCTAGCTTACACTCGGGTACAAGAACTGAAAAAAAGTGTATATCACACAAAGTGGAGCGAAAAGAAACCTATTTCAGAGTAGATATATCGTTCTCTTGCCTGAGTACAATTCTTAATCTAGACATGTCCTATAGCTTTGTATATAAAGCGCACAAAATGCAATTTAAAGCCACAGAAAACTTTGAAAACTACATTTTTATCTTAAACACTTTAATCGCAATTAATTACGAAATTTGAAAAATGAATAACAGATGAAAACCCCTCGTTTTTTTAAAAATTCTGCTTGGATATATATATATATATATATACATATATATATATATATATATATATATATATATATATATGTGTGTGTGTGTGTATATACATATGTAATATTATTATTAATGTTATTATTATTATTATTATTATTATTATTATTGTTATTATTATTATTTATGTAAATGCAATCATATCTTTCTACGATGTGCAGATCGTTTCAATCATATTGGATATCATCAGAAAAGAAAAATTAAAAAACAAAAATTTTTAAAAATTTCAGATCTTTTCAAATTTTGAGAAGAGCAAAAATGGCATGACTGGCTCGAGGAAAAATGATAGTTCTTTGATAATATTTAAACTATAATTTGGCTCTCTTTGATTGAGCACTATCACCGGCAGTAGTTGAAATTCAATTATTCTTAATCTTTGTATATATATATATATATATATATATATTTGTGGGCGTGGGTGTTTATATATATATATATATATATATATATATATATATATATATATATATATATATATATATACTTGCGAACTTGTTACACGCATATCCTGCAGATATCTATACTTATAATAAGATGAAGTAGACTTTTTTTCCATTTTAACAGGCAGTATGAGACTATTAATTGTGGCTTCCTAACAATAAATGATGTGTGTCACTGGAATAGGTAAGTGATTTTAATTTGATTTAAGAATTTCCCACTTTTATTTCGGCAAACTTGAAATGATGTAACGTTTAATCACGCAAATCTATCTACTTCCTTTATCCTTTCACTCACCAGATATTGGATTTCATTGGCGCAAATTTTATTTTATCTATTAGAGTGTTGCATAAGATCCCATTGTCTTTTTTTGTTTGTCAATTGAAATAAAAGGAAGTTCCTGTAAAAACCAAGCTCTACGTTTTTGTGTGAATTCAATCGGCTGAAGGTAGCGTGAACTTCTCGAAAAATCACACTTCATCTTTTCACCTAATTACTCTACATTTCTGATGACCCTGCGTTGGTCTTCATATATCTTGATTCCTCTTCCGGAACGAAAAGCGCCATGAATACCACCGTATCCGTGTTTGAATCTAGTAAACCAATCTCAAACAGTTCTATAAGCTATATGGTTTTCTCCATATACGGCACACATACCCATGGTCACTTTACTTGGTTTTTGACCTCAACTATAGCCGAAAAAGAGGAGGTTTTGATTTGTTTATCTAATTGACAATATATTTTACAGTTAAGAAACGAGAATATCTAATACGAGTAAGAAACGATGACCATTATCTTGTAGAACATAATACGTACGTTCTGATGATATATAACACTTTGCCAAATATCCAAACAAGTTTTATAAAAAATGTGTTATGAAATTGTGTATATATTTTAATATAAGGGTGTGTCGATAGAAAAAGAGAAGGAAATATACATATACTGCTAGGTTTTAAAATACGTTTAAATATGATACCTTAATGTACACAGATTGCGCATGTATTATTTTAGAGCCAATTCTTTTTTAAATAACTATATTGTACCTAATATCTCGTAGTGTCGTGGCCTTAGTAATAGATGCAGATTTAACAGAGTAGCCAACAAAAAAAAGTGTTAAAATGTAATTTATAACAATTTTTTTACCAAAACAAGATGAGTTACTTTTCTACCCACCTGAATAAGTTTTGGTGGGTTTTAACGGGATCTAAAACTTTAATACGGTTCGAAAAATAATTAGTTTCTTAATGCATAGGTTAACTAGCAGTCAACATGATTGTCAAGATATTGTCTGTGGCGCGTCAAAACTCTTTCGAAAGTCAGAAAATAAAGAAATACTGTTAGTATGTGTCACAGTGTTCATTATTGACTGGATGACAATCAGTATTTTGTTCATATTCTTTAATATTTTACCATATTTGAAGCTCCAAATGCAGCGTGTATTTATCAACCAATAAATTTATTTAGATGCAAGTAAAGGGGAGAGTTTATTGTCAAGTGAACATAACAGAGTAAGATTTTATAAAACTTTGATCAATAGTAATATTTGAAATTGTATAACGATATTTATAAACAAATGGATCATCGTATATATCAATTATTTATCAAAGAAATCATTAAGTAAGTTTACTATTATTAATATAGTTAATTAATTTTATTTATTATTATTTTTAACTGTATGTTTGTTAGTGTAAAAAAGCAGCAGTAAGCAGTTGAAAACGTTTATTTATATTTGCAAAGTGAATTAAAATTTTAGTAAAAAACTCAGAAAAAATTCAAACTTATACTAAAATTCTATAACAAAATTAATGTTGGAAATATTACTGCAGCAGTAGCTTTGTTTATTTGGATTAACATTATTTGTTTGAATTGAATTTTTTTTCATGTTTCTTTCTTTGTTTATTCAGTTAAACGTGTTTATCTTTTTGAATTGCATGAAAATACTGTACGTTTTGATTTTAAAAATATTGTCGTTCCTTTCGATTTAAAAATATTTATTGTTAGCTTAAATTACAAATTATCGTTTGATTTTAAGTCATTAATTATTGAACAATAGTTTATTGCCTCAATACATATGCCCTGTTCTGCAATTTTTTTATTGTTTTCTGCTTCAAACATGCTAAACGTAGTACGCATATTTCTCAAAAAAATATAAAAGTATCAACCGAATCATGCTCCTTTTTCTTCTTTTTTAAATGTAATTTATAAGTAAATAATGCACGTATCAAATCTTTAAAATCGATGAAACAACGAAATACTTTACTTTTGAACACATACACGCAAGTTTCCGTTTTGCATTCTTCCTTTTAATTTATATTGAATGAACTATATTGCAACTCCTCGTGTTCCTTATTTTTTTTTTTTGTAATTTTAACTTTTTTTAATGCTTTTTGTAAAGATTTTTTATTCATAATCAACAGTCTGGCTTGCGAGGAGCTCGGTGATGATGTTATTTATAGGTCAAGGGTGTTAACGGCATATATTGCAAAAGTCACGTCGATTGCCGCCCGGGATTGCGCTAAGTTTCTCGAGATTGCCCGGTTGTTAAATACGCTTTAATGGTTTCTTTAATTCATGTATATTTAACAGGTATTCTTATAAATCCAATGAAATATAGTATTATAGTTTACTTAATATTGATCCCAAAAATTTCATGAGTGCCATCAGCAAGAATCGAAGCCAAAACTATTTAGCGTTCAAGCCGTAGTCGTTATCATTTGAACTGTCAACAGCGGGATGACATATCGATAAAAATGAACTGACATTAACGTATAAATCTTATAAGTGTTTGTGTAGAAGACAACATTAAATAGTCTTATGCCGGAGAATGTCAGTGTTATCAATGCAGATTACTTGACAATTAAAGTTACCAGCTAAAAACCAATTTGAATTCGCTCCACAGTTTCAAATTCCCTATGGATAAATTTCACGTTCGTAGTCCAAATATCGACAGAGGTTTTTGTGAAGATCCATATTCAGACAGCCAGGCAAGGGTATATATATATATATATATATATATATATATATATATATATATATATATATATATATATAAAACAAACAAATAAATACATTAAATAAACATGAATATACATAAACGACCACACACACGCACACACATATATATATATATATATATATGTATGCATGTATGCATGTGTGCATGTATGTGTGCACACATATATATATATATATATATATATATCTATATATTTAAAGAAAGAGCAGAAATGAGGAAAATCGTCTGTCTTAAACCACTAACCTAGTTCTAAAACAGATACTTTGTTCGAAAAAATGCATGCCCATTGGCTGATAGGAAGAAGCGCGATGGATACTAGAAAGCTGATTGGCTAACTAAAATATTCAACATATATAAAAACGAGAAACAACCACAGAATTCGCGCAACAGCCTGACGAATCCTATACTGGATGAAACGCCGAATATTCAGTGTAGCTTAATCGCCATATATATTTTATAAATTACTCTCTCTCTCTCTATATATATATATATATATATATATATATATATATATATATATATATATATATATATATATATAACAACCACAGAATTCGCGCAACAGCCTGACGAATCCTATAGTGGATGAAACGCCGAATATTCAGTGTAGCTTAATCGCCATATATATTTTATAAATTACTCTATATATATATATATATATATATATATATATATATATATATATATATATATATATATATATATATATATATATATATATATATATATATATATATATATATATATATATATATATATATATATATATATATATATATATATATATATATATATATATATATATATATATATATATATATATATATATATATATATATATATATATATATATATATATATATATATATATATATATATATATATATATATATATATATATATATATATATATATATATATATATATATATATATATATATATATATATATATATATATATATATATATATATATATATATATATATATATATATATATATATATATATATATATATATATATATATATATATATATATATATATATATATATATATATATATATATATATATATATATATATATATATATATATATATATATATATATATATATATATATATATATATATATATATATATATATATATATATATATATATATATATATATATATATATATATATATATATATATATATATATATATATATATATATATATATATATATATATATATATATATATATATATATATATATATATGCATGCAGTGGAGCATTGGATAAGGACGTTGGATCTCTACGGTTCAAGTTGAAAATTGTCTGAAGATAGCGGTTTCAATCCTAGCTAAAGCCAGGTAGATGCTTTCCTGGTGAGACGACAACAACTATGGATTGCAATTAGGAGATTCGGAGTTCCTGTCCCGTCGGGTTTACCAACTGACAAATGTCAGAGGAATAGTTGACCGAAACGTTGTGAAACAACATCTAGGAAACATGAGGATAATAGTTCGCAATAAAATAAATTAATACACAAAGCTTTATGGTACAAACCTCTTATAACCGAATTTAAAAGTAATATATTTCTGCGATTAACATTGAGAATAATCGAATACCAAAGTTATAATGTGTAATTGAATGACGTAAACAATAAACTTATTCGTATAATGTTTAACGGCAGCGGTTAAAAATCGCATGGCGCATAGATTGCCGGTGTATAAACAATCTTCAAAAAAGTCCAATCTTTGTTAAAGGGACCGAAAACATAATAGATTTTTATACATCTATTATTTCCTATTATTTCTCATATAAACACAGTGTTTACTGGTTATTCAATTTACCGTGTAGGAATTTTAATTGCCGTCGTTCGAAAGATGGTAAGACAATAATGTGCTTCGGCATGTTGGTATTCAAGAAAGCTGATTCAGGAACCTGGTATTTATCTTTAGGCCACTATAAATAAACACGAGGAAAAACAGAATATACATTCTCCAGCATATTCAAATTGCAGGAACACATAACCACATTAACTCACACGCACTCACGCACCCAACACACACACACACACACACACACACACATATATATATATGTGTGCGTGTGTATGCATATATATATATATATATATGTGCGCATGTGTGTGTATATGTGTGTCTGTGTGTGTGAAGTTATTTACTGTAAATTTCTAAAAAATTGATGTTGAGGTGTCGCTGGTTTCATTGGCAAATACTTTGAAATGAGTTCTCCTCTCGACTAATGCAGCTTGTAATTATCTCAAACACGCACCTTGCCTGACTAATGAGATTCTTTATTTAGGTTGGCGAGAGAGGCGAACTAAAAGACAGATTACAGTAATGGTGTGCAAAGACGGCCACAGAGCGATGAAATTAAGTCGACGTGACTGGCATTCTTGCTCCGTTGAGAGCCTAAACCTCCACCGACGAGTTACGTGATTATTCGGAAGCTGAGAAGACGAGACAACTGCATATTACATGCCGACACTCGGGAATGAAGGAGCGATTTTTGTCTGTTTTTCCCCCATTACTTGTTTTTCTTTTTAATGTTATTCAATTTATCTTTGGCTTTTCTCCTATCAGAATTTCATATTTTATATTTTTATTTCTTTAAGAATTTATCCTCGAAACATTCAAATATATAATATATAAAAATGTATAATCTTTTCACATGTTTTTTATTATTGTTTTTTTTTCTAGTATACGCTTTCTTCTTCATTATTTATTCTGACAACTTTTTAATTCTCTGCAAAATTGGGATGTAAAAATATTTAACAATTTTGTTTGGTGTCTATACTTGTGTAATTGTACCAAACTTTTTACGATCATGCTTTTATTTTTTTTCGGTAGTATTTATTTTTTTATGCATAGTTTCCTTTATACCACCTAATCTCATATATTTGCAAGGTTACATGTATTATTCATTAGTTAAAACCACAATTTATACATCGTAGAAAACATGATAGCTGTGTAAGATGCTTTCAGTTTTGTCTTTTATTAAGATAATAGACACACGTTCAAAAATCTGCCAAAATTAGATGTAATGACTAATATATTGGCCAGGTTTTCTGGGTTCTCAAAGTGTGGAATAATGATAGTTTTAGCGTTTCTCGAGGCAACAAACAGAGAGCAATATATAAGATCTGATATGAAAACAACGTATGATGTTAAATCTAATATTATCATGTAAAGAGATAGGGACATTCTAACATAGGCTAGATCTAATCGGGCTTGATTATTTGGTCAATGATATTGGGCTTTTTATCTAATAAATCGGAATTCTCTATTTTCTTTGGTGATAATAATAGCATTTAAGACGTATGCCATACAAAAGGTACGATGCTACCTAGGTTAAAGAAGGCATAGAAGAAAGCAGTATAATACTAGCTAAAATATCCCAGTGTGTTAAATATATGAGAAAACAACTTATCTATATCGCAATATAAAATGTCAATAATCATTCTTCTCAATAGGTAGTACTATTTGTCAACGGTTGCAGACATATAAATCCAAATCTTCATCGAATGATGAAATACGATGCAATAATTAGCATGGGGGAAAAACACGAATGTAAGAAAATCGAGCGAAATATTTGGAATCAGATCATAAATAAGGGCAACGTTTGTAATTAGTGTTTAAGCATTTTCAATAGTATTGTAATGACCATGTTATCTCAAAAGCATTTTTACTTAATGAATATGGTTGCTACTTTAATAAAACAGAAGCCTTTGAAGCGCATTAATATGGTGTTGTTAGGAAGAAGGCTAAAATAGAAATGGCCGACAACGAGTCGAATATATCTGCAACACGCATTCTCTAATGGTTGTTGAAGAAAGGTGATTCACAGTTCAATTACAAATAAGGAAAAGAGAAAATGATACAGGAAAAAGGGCGGGGACCTCTCAGTTTGTGACATGCTTAAGTAAAACGCTACACAACAGTGAATACACACTGACACACGTGAGGCTTCGTGCGTTGAATTATTCAGTTTTTGGAAAGAACGGATGTGACACGGAGAAAGTGGCTTACATAAAATTACCAGGTTTTTCCACTGAGAGAAACGAATCGATATTCGCCCAAACCCCTTTTCCTGTCGTGCAACATCGAAAAGAATGGAGTTATTCGACCTAACAATTGGCGATCATCCTGATAGTACATGGAATTATGCAGTTGCATTTTTCACGAATTTATCTAATTCTTGAATAAAGGGAAACCGTTTATTAAAAAATAATTATTTAAGGGGTAATGAGCATTTTCAACTAAAAACTCAAGGAAAGATTCTAAAGATCCGTAAAATTAAAAAAAAAATTTCTTATGATGAAAATATTTTTCGATTTTACATATTTTTCTTTTCGATTCAGTGTTATTATATTTTTATGTAAGTTCTAGGGAAAATCTTGCTCAGATAATTATAATTTATTAAAGGATTATGATATGCTGAATGTGTTCGAGTTAAAATCAACTTATTAATACGTAGTAATGGCAAGAGCACGTCCTGGGCATCTTACAAAAAACGCTATAGCGTGATGAATGATACATAAATCTAGAAAATAAACAAAGCGTAATGAAGGTACGTAATAGTTACAATGCAGTATACATTCATTATTAATTCCTTAAAATGTTTGGATCGTTGACAGAAAAGAGCATAAAGTAAAAAAAAAACACACACAAAAAAACTTATTTTTTAAACTATATTCTTTATATAAATCATTTTCAATTATTTTTTTTGAACCAGTAAAACCCTTTTACTTTGTGTACATAATTCCAATTTTTTGCAACGACTTGCTTTCTTTTTCTCCTGATATCACTTTTTAAATATGTCCACCATGCAAACATACTAAATTATTTTAAAAAGTGTCTATCTAATTTTCTCCAAGTTTGACAGAAACGTTCTCGAGTTCGACAAGATACACCTGCAAAAGGTCGGAGATCATATCGACCGAAAGGTTTTAAAAATCACACTGAATATGAGAACAGTAGTCCGCTGAAACGAAATAATGAGAATAGAAAATATTTCATTTTTAAATAAGTATTGCATATGGTCATGGTATGTCTCCTTACTCAGCAGTGAAATTATTTCAGAATTCAGCCACTGTAAATAAAAGCAATACTGTTACACCACCCCAGATATATATATATATATATATATATATATATATATATATATATATATGGTTGACTATATATATATATATATATATATATATATATATATATATATATATACATATATTTGTGTGTGTGTGTGTTTAAATTATAATTAAATTAGTTGTTGGATGTCCATAGGTTCTACATGTATAAAATGCTCCTTTGTGTCCGCTATCTTCTGTCGTTTCATCGTCGAGTTCGCACGGCGCCTTGTTCAATTATCTTAAACACAGGCAGAAAATATCATACGTCTGATATTACATTTGTATGTATCCAATTAAACGAACGCCGTATAATTCTTATTATCTTGATAGCGTCAAATAGCACACATGCATATATACAAAGAAAAGAAGGTAATATTCTTAATAATGATTCGTTCTGTTCTATTCCATTGTCATTCATAAAAGAAAGGGAAACGTGTAAAAATGAAACATACAGCCAAAGCGTTGTTACCTTATGAATTTGAGCTGAATTTATTATAATACAATTGTTAAGCGAGTTAATAGTTTCTTCCTCTCTTTCATCTCTCTTTATTTCTCATCACACACACACACACATACCCCCACACACTTACATACAATATATATATATATATATATATATATATATATATATATATTACAATAGAAAAATGAGGTCATGGAAACATGGAAAAATAAGGGACTAATTGTAAAAACTGGGTAAAAGGGCTATTATTCTAGTAAAAAGTATAGTAAATATATAACTTAAAATATTGCAGCATTGAGAATTGATTATATAATCTTATAAATTGAATTTAAAAAAAACAAATTCTGCAATATTTTAAGTTGTAAATTTATCATATTTTTACAAGACTATCTTGTCCTATTCTTTTCCAGTTATAACAACTAGTTCTTTACGTTTCCATGTTTAAACTTAACAATATTACGTTTCAAGCCCGAATTTTTCTATTGTAATTCATGAGTTTCCAGGCTTGCAGTAAATTAACTTGTTCTTTGTTTAAGTATAGTCTTTTCTTTGCCCCATAAACACATATGTAATCACAATATAGGGCACTCGTCTGCTTTTAATCAAATCCCCCCCAATTACCTTCCTTTCACGCTTTCATTCTCTCTGTTTTACTTGTAACTTTTCGTGACACCAGGAATTATTTACAATAGTAGCCTCTAAACCGACGTGGTTGCTAAAGAAACCAGTCATAAAACGCGTCGGTCATCACCTTACATATTTTCACAATTTGAATACCAGAAAATTTATCATCACGTTTTGTTTTACTCAACGAAAATTGTAGCTGACAAGGTGATCTATATACTGTAATAATTGTTTGAAATTTGGTCGAAAAGTAAGTGAGCGGTGAAGCTTCAAATCTTTTCTAAATGATTAAATCTGCCAATTACCTATATATTCAACCACTACCGTATTTGAATTATATATATATATATATATATATATATAGTAATTTATAAAATATATATTTTATAAATTACTAACTAGCTCTACCTACGTATTGAGCACTTTTGAAGTAAATACTTAAAGTTTACGCATAAATCTATACTTTTGTATATTAAATTTATGTGAGTAAATGAAGTAGTTATATATATATATATATATATATATATATATATATATATATATATATATATATATATATATAGTAGCCTTATATCCCTTATATAAAGTAGACGCCATAACATAAGCAACGGAAACAAGAAAAGAAAAATATGTGTATTACTTTTAAAAAATGCATGATTGGCAATTACATTTTTAAGAGATTATGATATAATGCATTAAGATTATACAAATTATAATATTGAAATAAATGTTTTCTTAAAAATAATAATTAAAAGAAAGAAACAATAACACTTGCGCAAATTATTTGCATTTATATAATACAAAATATCAACAAAATGTAATGTTCAGTGAACATCATTTTATTTGCAATGATTTTACTACATCGTCGACTACACGCTTTTATAAATATCTACCAAACTATACAGTAATTCGTTCCCATTCGTTATTCTATAACACACATAGGTTGGTGGTTTTTTCCAGTCCATTAGGGGATTCATTCTTCTTTCAGAAAAATCGTAACCTTCGTAGCCTTCTCTTAAGATACATTTCTTTCATAAAAATTGGAAATGTATAAAGATGCTGGTGAAATCTTGGCAGCACATGTGGATAAAATCCTTTTTCTTATTCTTTGCATTGATATTGACTTGTACGTAGATGAAAAAGCAAGTAAAACACTGACATCACCAAACTACACTGACATCACCAAACTTTATAATTTTTTGAAACAATAAGAGTACCGTATTTCAGACCTACGGTGAACGGAAAAATTTTCCGTCAGAACGAAATACATTAAAGTAGGACTCTTCATTGAAATTATATGATGTTCTGCTTCATTCCAAGTCATCATCTCATTATGCCAAATGTTTCAATACAGATATAGATTTCAAACATTGTTTGCGTGTTTTATTTAATGATTTTTGTACAAAGGAGTTAAATCCTAAAGTGTTACATCAGCCAGGAATAAGTTAAAATGTGCAACACCTATGATTACCACAAACATCGCAATACCATAAATATAGATAATTATTTAGATTTGTTTACAACAAATTTATATCGTGAGCCCCAATCATATCCGCATATATATATATATATATATATATATATATATATATATATATATATATATATATATATCAATTGCATACTAATAGTAATAATGTAATTAGAGTGAAGATAAATGTTAAAAATATTTTACTATGAAAGAAAGGAATAAGAATTTCGGGTATTATTTTATTTTAAAAGCCCGTCTTACGACTGTATAAAACACAATATTTTTTGTAGATTTCGGTATGCTAAATACGAATCTGGAAATTGTTCCCGTCGGCAAAAAATAAAATATTTTTCATGATATAATAAAATTACTTTAAAAAAAAAATGTCTGATCACTTTTTCATCTAAATTTAACTTAAAATGAGAACCCACTTTCTGGCCACATGAAAGAGGGGGCATTTTTGTGTGTGTTTATTGGCTAAAAAGTTTTATTTGATTTCTTTTGCATGGTATTAACCCCTGGACTCTGGGACCATTTACATTTCAAAGGCTAGCCTTCGTTTACGCTACACGCGAGCATAAAAGAAGACTCGTAAATGTGTAGTCGCGTACCAAACTGCCTTCTTACAGTGTAGTATTGGCGAAGATGTTAAATTAAATGAAAAAAAAAGACGGTTTCCAAATATGAAACCATGTAATTCTATATGTTATCAGTGGTGGCCATTTCTGTACGCGCAAGTGCGCGTATATTTTTGACTCAAAATGGTAAATTTGCGACGGAAACGGTTACCATATTCTTTTGAAGCACACCGAAATCCACAAAAAAAATATTTTGTTCTATACGAACGTTTGACGGGCATAAAACTAAAATAATACCGACTTTTTCCATTGTCTTGTTGATGTGTTTTGTCGATATGAATCAATGTAGATCAGCTAGCTAAGAACCATCATTATGATGTCGTTTTTTAGTGTGTTCAATTCGTAAACAATACAACTCAGTAAATAGGCAGCCAGAATAACAAAAACCACAGCAATGCTGACCGAGCGATATAAATACACTGTACCTTTCGTGCCACTCCAATATCAACATAGACGACCCGTTATTCGTTACGCGAGGACCCTTGCCATCTAAAACTAAATTCGAATGATTCATGTGCAATAGATGTTGTTTGTCGACATAACATAAACGATAAAAAAAACATTGTCTAAATTTAGCATATGTATGCGTTTTAACGGATATCATATAAATTGTGTGATGAAGTTGTTTGATTTTATGAAAGGTTTGAAAGTAGGTCGTGCACTTTCATCAAAGTACCGATGAGACAGAGAAAGACTTGTAACCTTTATTCTACGAGAAAACAAATTATAGAGCTGAGAATATATAACTCTCACTAGATTCCAAAGTCGGTTTTCTACGTTGTTAGTACGGGGATAACATTTTCCGAACAGCACTTCCTAACAAAACATTGATCTCATCATTTTCAGGACTCTCCTCCCCGCTAAGAAATCACTTTAACCACTGTTATGCTGTGTGTTCAGTAGTAGTCCCTAGGTAAAACGATATAACAGGCTGTTTCAGCAGCTTTTCGTCCTAGCTTGAATTGAAATGAGAAAGGTAATTAAAAAAAACATGGTAATTTTGCCGATCTGATGATCGAACAACGCTCCTTGAAATGATAATTTATTTGTTTTGTTTTAATTTTACTGTATTTCCCGCAACTTTTTTCTATATAACATTTTGAGCGGTGATTTTTATTATTTAAGAAACATTTAATAATTGAAGCATAAATGAATTATTTTTCGATAAAATGTTTGAATATGATATTTTTTTCAAATAAAATTTATTCTAATTTAATAGATTTCAAATTCTTACATTATAGTTAGGATACTTTATCAAAAATGACCATTGTAATGTGGCAGTTACTTTTTAATTGTGCCATATCAGTGCACGTCTCTCTGACCCACACGCAAAAGGACAAAAAAAAAAAAAAAAAAAATCCGACTAGAAATTTTTTTTTCGAAGTGCAAGTGAAATGGCTTTCTTCGTGGTTCTTCCAAAACAAAGCATTTCATTTTTCAACGAGATGCCAGATTACGTGTGCTTTGTAAAAGAATTTGTCCGCGCCACATGGCGCCGAATTCAGTCAACGCTTTCCCGCCCTTAACTTCACATATCCATCTTTCTCGGCACATATTTTTCTTCTCTGGATCGACCACGTACTGTCTTTTTTTCCTTTTCACTTCCTCTGTTGCCCCTGACGTCAGCGACTGCACAGTTGTCAATTTGCATACGTGCTTTAACGGCTGCTATTGCTAATATTATTGCAAGCCGGTTACGATAAGGTTGCTGCTTATTTTCCCGCACATGCCTAAATGCGGTAAATTTCCAAGAAAGCGCTTCGCTTCGTAACATTATGTGTTTGTTAGTTATAATAATTTCATTTTTTTTATTTGAAACATGTAAGAATGCAAGTGATTTGATTCTGAACTGTAAACAAAAAATATTAGTAAAATTAAATTTCTACAATGAATGGGAATGGATCTTGTTTGCTTTACTGTCGCCATTTAATTCCAATAACACACACACACACACACACACACACATATATATATATATATATATATATTCTGCAAAATTATTCTTACTACTTTGCGATATTTCGATTTTAATCTAGTAATATCATAGATTAATAATAAATAAACGTATAAGAAAATGTGCAAATTCAATAGAAATAAGAAACATTTAAACGAACACTCCAGAAATTATTATATACTTTTTAATAAAACAATTAAATCAAATAATGTTACAAATAACTTAAAAAATAAACGTGAATCTGAAATACATTCAGCAAGTGTTTACTTTTTTTTACTTTCGTCTATGTTCGTGGTTCGACTGAGATTGTGTTTCCATGTTTTACGACGTCTTTTTATTCGTACAGCTTTTATTTCGACCCAGAAAAAAACTATGCAAATGTAAGAAGAAAAAAAAAAGAATAGAAAATGAGTATAACTGTGCAAGTCTATGTGTTAAAAAAGTAACTAACAAGAATTAAATAAGTAAGAATTAGATAAAAATACTGGAAGCAAAAACAGAGACGGACGTAACGTAAAAGTAAAACGAATGCGAGAATTGTGATGGTCGTGGTCGAAATAGAGTGTACACGTTATTTGTTTGTGTCCGTGAAAGAGATGGCGTGACTGGTAATTACAATGTTTACCGACGCAGCTTGATGGCGCCATTGTCCGATGAAACGAGAAGCAAGGAACATCCCCGGAAATAACCGACCATTGGCTTATCATTCGGAAAGTTCTTGCTGTCAGGGATGCAGAAGGGAAGTCGACTGGCCGATGCCAATTCACCATCATCTATGATGTTTTACATCCATCATTCGCGAATGAGTCTGCCAATTATTGACACCCGCCGACTTATACTGACTCCTATATTATTACCGATAGACCAACAGAAAAACAGAACTATTACCAACAGTAAAATCTACAACAAATGCGTTTTATAATAATAATAATAATAATAATAATAATAATAATAATAATAACAATGCCACTTATTTTTGACAATAGCTTCTACTACTTTTCTCTGACACATTTATCTTCTTGTTCTACATTATTTTTCCAAACTATCACCATTATTATTATTATTATTATTATTATTATTATTATTATTATTGGCTCACAATGAGCTTTTACACAGGTCATCAATGATCTCATTGAATACTGCTTGTGGTGTTCCCTAGAATCCGATTGACAACAAGTCTCTCAAGATCTACCAGTACTCTCCACCTCTTTCGAAACCATTTGCAGAGAAAAATGTCATTATCGCAACAGCTTCTTCAATTTTTTTTTTTTTGCAAACGGTATAGAAATTGGACGAGATTATTATTATTATTATTATTATTATTATTATTATTATTATTATTATTATTATTATTATATTATTATTATTATTATTACTACTATTATATCATAGTCTAAACTTTTTTATGATTGTACTTATTTTCGCTTTTACTGTTGAGCATAAGGTCAATTAATTTGACTTTGAAGAGTCAAGCTGTATCTTAGAACGTTTTTCCGTTTCTAACAGTAAATCATTTTACAGTATTAGAAACGAAATAATCTGGCCAATCTGATTAAGCAATTGATATAACCTTTTGTTATGGTCTCAATCGTTCTAATCACAATAGAAATCACCTAACTTCTTCACATTTATAGCCAAATATCCATTTTAGATAGTGTTATATATAATTTCATGTTCTTTGTCTTGCAGTTGGAAGATACTTTTCTGTAGTTTAATCTTAGTGTATATTGTCCATCAGAGGGCAGTTCGTCGTTAGGCTTTAATTGAATTCTATGTGAAATTGATAATCTTTGCTGGTATTTTGTACATTATAAGGCATTATATTATCCAGGTTACCGGGCTCCTGCCTTACGAACCTTGTAGCTGATCATTTCTATGTTCTCTGTCCCACTTGTTTAATCTTTTTAGTATAGTTGTGTCTATGTATGATAGTTTATGTGTACATCTGTTTTCGTTTTTTTTTCTATTCCTCGGGGAGTAGTTAACGATTATGGAGGGATTGATGAATGTATTACATCAGTTGTGCTGTTAGTATTTTCCACAGTGTAGGTAAACATGTGAAGTTGGCTTGTAGTTGCTGGGGAAAGTTCCTTTTTATGATCTTTGTTTGGACCGGAGTTATTTTACATTGCATCATTCATTCTGGCACGTCGACTACGTGGCTTCAGTTTGTCAGGTTTTGGAATAGGTTCAATATATTGCTGTAAATTTTTTGGACTAGTATGTCTGCATTGCGTCGTTACCTGTTATTCTGCACTTTGTCATTTTTCGTAAGGTAGTCTCAAGTGTTTCCTTACTGATTTCATTCTCTGTCCCTTCTTCGATGTGGTTTTACTGTTATTCCATGTTTTCCAGCTTTTCAATGATTTTATGATTATCTTGTCGCTATTTCCATATCTGGCTGCAGTAGAGTTAAGGTTCTGTCGAGTTCTTCTTTGTTTTTTTGTTTTTTTTATTTCTATTCATATTATGATAGAACTGGCTTCCATTGTGTGCCAAGGTCATAAGTATCGTCTTTATCATCCATTCAGGGCTGCTTTACATGCTTCATATTTCTAGTCTACTGTCTCTTATATTATTATTATCATTATTATTATTATTATTATTATTATTATTATTATTATTATTATCATCAACATCATCATGATTATTATTATTATTATCATCAACATTGTCATGATTATTATTATTATTATTATTATTATTATTATTATTATTATTATTCAAGGATTTTTCTTACTGCTGTCTCTACTATATCAGGATGTCTGAAGATATCGGTTGCCTGACCTAAAATGAAATTATCAGCTGCCTGAACTAAAATATTAAAGTTATTTTTACGCATTTGTAATGCTCAGATATATACAGCAATATATGTAAGATTCAAGTAATCAAGTTAGGATGCTCAGACGTTACTCACAAATGTATAATTATTAATATATATATATATATATATATATATATATATATATATATATATATATATATATACTAGTAAAAGTACCCGTCGTTGACTGGGTTCAAAAACAGCCTCCAGAAAAGAGATTCTGATTTATGAAAGTATGATAGGTTATGAAAAGGAAGGGTTGGAAAGAGATAGCTTCGAATTTGGGGGTATCAAAACCAAAGAAAAATATAATGAAAGTGAAAATATAATAGATAAACCCCATAATTTATTGTACCATACCTGTTCACACTAAAACACTTATCACAATATTCTATGGATCTATTTTAAAAAACCTTGTTAAAATGTGTGACATATTTCCATTCTATGGAAGTCAGGTGCGAACGAACACCCCATAATTTTATTATTCCATATTTCTTCAAACATACACATAATTATCAAAGTATCCACAGGAAGATATGAAAAGTCTTTATTAAAGTATGTGTTTATTTCGATTCTATGGAGGACAGGCGCAAACGCAGACCCCACAATTTTATTATACCATCCCTATTTAAGTTAATACATACTTATCAAAGTACTCTTATGTACATCTATATCAAAAACACTTGTAAACGTTTTTTTTTAATTTTTTATTTCCATAATTTGTGGACCAGGCGAAAACGCAGACCCCACAATATTAATGAATCACTGTTCTGCCAGCTCAAACATACCCATTTCTGTGTCTCGATAATCTTCTATGATTATATGCAATCAATTTTTTTAAAATAGTCAATCATGTTGACCCTATTCGTGACCAGACACACACGCACACACACACACACACAAATACACACACAACCATTCAGCTTTATATTATAGATATTAGTCATTATTAGCACGGAATATTTTTTCTATTGTGTCACCTTAATTAAAACTCAGCTAGAACCACATTCACAAAATATTCAGCACCAAGAAAATGTATTTAGATTAAATAGCTTAGTAGATTTTCCTTGACATTTTCATATTATAGAGGTAAGTTTCAACAATATATGAAGAGAAACGTGGAAACATGTTGCATATTTAAAGCTATCTAATGTAAAACGACTAAGAAATAATTCAGTTGTACTTTTAGATGTGCAATGGAACTAATGACATGGCACAAATAAACGAAAGCAAGTAATTTTGCAGAGCATTATTTTTTCTTAAAACACAATCAATAAACTAAATATATAAGATCATTTTAATTAAAAGCACAGTTTTCTTAGCTGCTGTTTTGTTTTTTGCGGGTGTCGTTGCTTCTTTTCTCGGTTTTGCATGAGAAAACAATATCCTGTTTATGAACACTATTTCATTATATAGTTAATCATTCATTTGTTTTGGTTATTTGTTAGAGCTGCAGTCAATGGTAAACTGTCAAGTAAATAACTATTAAGCATGCGAGAGAGAGAGAGAGAGAGAGAGAAAGATAGGGGGGAAGTTATTACAAACTATTTATGCTAAGTTAAATGTTATCTTACGAATTCGTCAGAAAATCTAATAAAACATCAGCTTTCTCCATATCTCTCATCAAAACTCCGTTGCAATCACCATCAGTCGTCTATCCAAAAACCACTATCGCATAAGTTACGAAGGGCGTTTAATAAGTAATGCCCCTGACCAACTTCCCATAGCAGTAGAGCAACGAAACTTGCCACAGTTATCAGTCATTCTCTTCATATGAACCACCCAGTGCTACGCATTTCTCTCATCGTTATGAATTTCTCCCATCGCTTGATGCAGCTCTAGAGACCGTTTTTGTAGAACATCCCAGGTTGGTCCTCCAACCAAGCCGTGACTTCAGAAATCAAGGCTACATCATCTGGGAAATGCTTTCCTGTAAAAACAACTTCATGGCTGGGAAGAGGTGAAAGTTAGAGGGGGCAAGGTCAGGAGAGTAGGGAGGATGGGGGAGGATTTCATAACGACACGCCTGTGCTTCTGATCTGGGGACATGCGAGTTGTGGACCGGAGCGTTGTCCTGCAGTAGTACCTTGCTGATCTTGCCCCGTCTCTTGATTTTGATAGCCTCCCTTAATTTCATCAAAAGTGAAGCATAATAGGCTCCTGTAATTGTGGTACCTTTTGCCAGAAAAACTGTCATCACTACTCCGTCCTGGCCCCAGCAGACTGTGAGCATGACCTTGCCAGCGGAGGGCTGCACCCTTGCCTTCTTTGGAGGTGCTGAGTCCAAGTGCTTCTACTGCATTGACTGGGCTTTGGTCTCAAAAGCATAGTGATGGACTCAGGTTTCATTTTGTGTAATCAGTCTTTTGAAAAAATTGATTCATCTTCTTGGCACATCTCCAAATTCATCCTTGAGCACTCGATACGTTATTGCTTTTGGAATGGTGTGAGCAACCTGGGAATCATTTTGGCAGACACTTATGCATATGCAAATGGTTATGAATTATAGTTTCCACAGACCCTGTACTAATCTTGACATCTTGAGTTATTTGCCGAAAAGTATTGCGCCGATCTCCCAAAATGGAAGCCTCGACTTGACGGACATATGCCTCATCAATGGCAGAAGGGGGGCGACCAGGTCTGGGAACTGTTTCCACAGACTTCCGGCCATGTTTGAATTCACGATGCCAGCGTTTTACAAGGTCACATGATTGGGCATATCACCATAAGTTTCTTTCATTTCATCAAACGTCTCTTGTGGTGTGCGTCTTTCAAATACAAAAACCGGATCACTGCTCGACATTCACCAGGCGCCATTTCACACCTGACTCAGTTCAAACACCTGTAAAACAGAAACCATAATTATTTCAGAGATGTAATTGTCCACATACCCCGTAGAGATATAAATCATTGCATATGCAAAATTCCAGCTAGGTCAGACAACTAGAAGTAGGTCAGGGACACTACTTATTGCACGCCCCTTGTATATATAAAGTTTTTATCCTTGTGAAGATTAATTGTATTTTCGGACAGTAAATGCATACACTCTTAGCTGAGTCTTTTCTAATTTATATACGGCTTACAACTTTGAGAAGGAAGCACCGAAACAAATCATATTTATTTAATATTTTCAATTAGTATATAGAATATTATGGCACATTTCTCTATTTTACTGGACAATACTTTTGTATATTTGCAAAGTTCATTCCTACGAATAAGTTAGATGGAAAAGGCAATTAGTGAACAATTGTTTTAAAATAATGAGTTTAAAACAAACAATAATTCTCATTAAAGCAGAAAGAATACGCAAAAATGTCGATGAGAAAAAAGTCTGTTTTTCAGAAATAAATATGTATTAAGAGTGTGTATTCGGTGGCAGACCGACGATAAAGATGTATTTATATAATAAAATATTATCTGAGAACTTCCAAATACATACATTACATACACGTTTAAAAGAAATAACCTTCATATATATATATATATATATATATATATATATATATATATATATATATATATATATATATATATATATATATATATATAATAGACTGCCCATGACTCGTTGGGTCAGTAAGTTAGCTATGGAATTAATGTATGAGCGTGGCACTTGTGACGTAAAGAAAATAGTCTTTTATAAGGTGGCATGAACATTTCTATGAAAGTATATTAAAATGAAAAAAGAATATAGATAGATCTCTATGAGTTGTTCTGTTTATAATTGTTTATTGTTGATAAAAAACAATCTTACAACCATTGAATTATAAGAGGTTTGCTATACTTATAGGAAGATGTGCGCTGAGCAGATACCATAATACTTAAAGTTAAATTCGAATTTTGATATATCTTTTAATTTAAACGTAAAAAAAAACAACTGGGAAGCTGAAAACGTACACAGTAAAACAATACGTTTTATTGTTGCTTTGATTATTTATTTGTAAATAAAATGAAGGCGGTAGGTAAATATCCGTTGTAAAATTCTCTTATGGTTGTAAACGGGTTAAAGTAGATTGATTTATAAGAAAATTGTGTTAAAATAACTTAAACGTAATACGGAAATGAACAATGTAAACAAATACAGGAAGTATTAACAATTGTTTATTTAGATAATTTAAATGCGAAAAAAAAATAATTGGGACGCTTAAAATGTACACAGTAAAGCAGTATATTTTATTGTTGCGTTGAGTATTTGTTTATGTACGCATGCACAACCGAAAGTCATACACCGGATGTTAGGTTACAACACCCGTTACACGGTTATTTGAGCTTAATAATTATATAGATATAGCCACGCATAAAGTGGGAAGAAGGGACTGACGTTACCTAGGATTAAATAAGGATCAACAAATGTTCAATGCTACAATACATTAATTGTCATTTATTTCACAATACCTTCTATATATTCAAAGAACCTATTTTTGATTTTATTCCTTAGGCTTTTCTCCTTGTGCAGTTGTCTCATCCACTTGTGGTATTAAGCTACATAAATGTGTTAATATAGGTGAATATTGGACCTCCGTTTTTTAATCGGATTTTTTGATTATAGATTTCCGATACTTATTTGAAGCGTTTCAATAAATAAATTACGAAAGAACACCCCCAAACACATCGGGGACATTTTTGTGATTTTTGTGAAGCTAGCCGTTTCGGTGTGCATAGGGGTCGAACTCGCATAAACATAGATACTAAGTAATGTATATGTTTATGTAATAGTAATATAGAGATAGAAATCATGACGTTTAAAATACAAATGTCATGTATAATTGTTTGGTTTAATTTTTAACAGGAGCATTCATTTTGGACAATCCCATCTCTTATCAAATGCCCAACTGTTGACTGAATCCGCCGAGCATTTCCACTTATGTGGTAATAAAACTTCTCATTGTTTAGTGTGTTGAACATCGAATTTTGTTTTTATGATATTTTGCTGATTATCGATTTTAGATACTTATTAGATGCATACCTATACAAAGCCTCCGTAAGAGCAGTCCAAGACACAAAGAACATTGTGTGAAATGTCACAAAAGTCGCTCTAACCATTTTGGAGTGCGAAATCACACAACAACATAAACATTCTTATATAATAAAATAATATTACATTATATATATATATATATATATATATATATATATATATATATATATATATATATATATATATATATATATATATATATTTATTTACCAGTGGTGAAAAAACCGGACTAGAGTGCTCAATGTGTAGCCAGAGCAGTATATAAGAAATTTATTACTGTGAGTCCAGAATGAGTTTACAAATTGTTTCAGCTAGAGGAAAATCCCCAAAGAGAGGAAAAAATCCAACTAGCATCGTATATATACTAGCAAAAGTACAAGTCGTTGACTGAGTTCAAAAACAGCCTACAGAAAATGGACTCTGCTTTATGAAAGTATGATAGGTTATTAAAAGGAAGGGTTGTATTGAGATAGCTTCGAATTTGGGGGTATCAAAACCAAAACAAAATATGATGAAAGTCAAATATAATTGATAAACCTCATACTTTATTATACCATACCTGTTCACAGTGAAAAACTTATCACAATATTCTGTGGATCTATATTAAACAACCTTGTTAAAATGTGTGACATATTTCCATTCTACGTAGGTAGATATGAAAAGTCTTTATTACACTTAGTGACTATTTCCATTCTATGAATGCCAGGCGCAAACGCAGACCCCACAATTGTATTATACCATTACAAAGTTAAAACATACTTATCAAAGTATTATTATGCATATCTATATCAAAAACACTTGTAAACGTTTTTTTCTTAATTTTTTAATTTTTGATTTCCTCACTTTGTGGACCAGGCGCGAACGAAGACCCCACAATTTTAATGAACCACTGTTCTGCCAGATCAAACATACCCATTCCTGTGTCTCGCTACATCTTCTGTCATTATATGTAATCATTTTTTTTTAAATAGTCAACCATATAGGAGCCTATTCGTGACCAGACACACACACACACACACACACATACACACACAGACATTCAGCTTTATAATATAGATATATATTTCCTCCCAAAACATCTAGCCTGTAGACAAAACCTTGCTGCTATGCTTTCAAATGATCTGAAATAAATCCAAGAGGGGGGTTGATTCGAAATATTTCTCATATATTATATCTTCCCCCTCTTTTGTAAATACGGTACGATTATGAATATCTTCAGTATAAAATAAGCCGTATACACTATGAAATTTTCTTTATGTATGAAACCAACAGGAAAGGTATAACATATGAGACATCTTTGGACTAAAATCTCCTCTTGCTGTTATTATAGATTATTTTAAATCATAGTAGAAACTTTTTCTCTCCCCACCATCAAGGCCAGAAGTCTGAAGAAAATATCAGATATTTAGTAATTCATATGCAAAACTTGGAAAACAAATGACTATGATTGTAGTACTGGTTAAGGTGCAGTATCTTCTCACTCACAAAATTCTTTAAAATTACCAGTATTTTAGATTATCAATGCTGATGAAAACGAAAATAAAAAAAAACAGTAAAAATCCCAAGAAATGAGTAGTTTCACAGATATGAAGAAATCGGATCACTTTTATGTACTAATTTCACATAAAATGAACATCCACTTCATGGTCAAGATGACCATAAAGAGGGTACTCATTTTTCGTTAAATTAATATAGAAAAATGATCACCAATTCTTGAAACAATAATGTGCGACTACATGGGCAAAGTCATATATCCCAGTACACAAAACATTTCATTAGCTTTCCAACGAGGGTTCATTTGTAAAATGTTGATCAGTAGTTGCCGAAATTTATAAGGTATAAAATTGCCCCCAAAGTGGTATATCTACATATGGATATGTCCATGCTCGTCGTCAAATAGCATATTGAATTGCTAACCCCTTTGGTTCTATGGGCGGAAACTACATGAGTATTTGCAGGGTTTTTTTTTAATAATACTATTCTATAGTTAAAAGTGTGTGACCGTTGGTTAAAAAGAACCTATACTTTCAAACCAATAACTTTATAACATATAAAAATCGACAGAACAGTAACTCTATAATAATATAAACAAAATCTGCAAGAATTAAAACATCATATTGAAGTGTGATTTATGACCGGGCGTTGCCGGGCGTTCGTGCTAGCTTCGATAAATACTTTTGCAGTTTTAACAAAAAGCTACAATAATTTTAAAACATCCCCATTTACACTGAACGTCTACAGAATGCCAACCTCAATATATTACATAGGAATGACTCACCTGTGTAATTTTCACAGGCCCCACTTGTTAGATTATTATGTAGATTATATGCTCGATATGTAACTTAAATGTCAAATGATCATTTTTTCCCGTCATTTCTTCTTTCATTTATATGCAACGAGAATGGTTTTAGGTAAACTGATTGGCAATCAATAATTTCTCTACAGACGGATCAGTGTTTAGATGAAAACTGTCTTCTATTTTTTTTTGTTTATATTTAGTAATAATATGAAACCTTTGTTTTTCTTGTATTTTGAATATATATGGATATCAACAATTTAACCATATATGACCATAATCAGATTGATATAGTGTTTTTACTAATATGAACAAAGGTAAGTTCTGTTGCGTATTACTAATATGAAATGTACGAATATTCGGAGGCCCAGCAACTCTATTTTAGAATAATATAATCTAATTAAAATCGATATTTAACTAATTGCCTTTAACATTTAGATGATTTAATTATGATTTACATACCCCCAAAAATAAATAAACACACTACAAAGCAATGCTTCGTTTAGAGTTAAACATTTCTTGGCATTCAAAATTCTTTGCTTACGATTAAGATAAAGTTTCTATTTTTTGCCTGACCCCTCACGAGTAATGACTTCAGCGAAACCAAATTTTGGAATGTCAACAAAACACAGATAAGAAAACCATTCAGCGAATTGAGTAAGCTAATGCATTATGTTGAGATATTAATGTAAATCCCTGCAGAACACAACATGATAAGGAAATCGCTGTTCTTTCGAGGGACCCAGAACAAAGCTTTTGTTTATGTTGTGGGTATATCAATTACCCGCCCGGGGATACAATAAATGTATCTACTTCGGGGGTTTGGGGATGTGTGGTTCAGTGATCAGGACGGCAGACAGGAAGACCAGATTGACAAAGGGTTGATCTTACATGAAGAAATTTTACTGCGTTATGTTTTTTCTAGATAGTAAAGGATGGCTGAAAGGTGGCAACTATTCTGATTGGTCGAACAGAAATGTTTAGAAAGAGAGAGTGAGAGAGAGAGAGAGGTAGAGAGGTAGAGAGAGAGAGAGACCAAAATCTATCTTGAAATATTTAGAAGTTATATTTGTCTTTCTATTTATTTCTGTGGCATCACTTTCCATACTCGAATCGTATTTGTAGAAAAAGTTTTAATGATATTGTAAGTTAGAAATGAGCACACGTTATAAACATTGGAATAAATAGATTAAATAGTTTGAATTTAGGGTTTTTAGTAGATAGTTCGATAAGCATGTGTTAATATTAGAATTTAAAAAAAAAATGACAATATTTTATTCAATGTGTACAGACCCCAGTAGTCATGTAGTCTATAGATTTGAAGTTTTTAAAATACACCCGTGGTTATGTTAGTTGTTATTAGCTTTACGTATACAACAATATTCCTATCATTTTGTTGACTCTCGAGTATATATCCGACACAGTTACACAGTAATCAATCGAGATCCACATGCCTCTATAAAAAAGCATATAAGGTATCAATATATACACACTCGAGAGTAAAAACAATGAAAAGAATATGCTGCTGTCCTAGCCCTAGTCATCAGTAACAAAATAGTTAAAATTAGCCGTGTATTTGTTGTGATAATGTTACAATGGAAAATCATAGATTGGCACCGATTTAAGCATCTACCAGGGAAATAATTACAAAAGGGTCAAAAACTACAGAATCACTTGTATTTAAAGAAGTTGCAATCGGAAACGAGATAATGACCTGCTACATTAGTATGTCGGATCCATAATCTATCAATGCAGGAGAAATTTTTCCCCATCTGCAGCTCTTCAGATTCGCCAAATTCCGCTTTCTTAGACCGCAGCTGTAGCTTGGATATGTAGATCATTGCGGCAAATATCAGGTATGTTTGAAGCTATAAAAAATCTGATAATCAGTCCATGCGATGGTAACAATGGATTTGATGTAAATGAAATACACTCCTAAGATTAAATAGAAATAAAACATTTTTAATATAATAACGTACTCTATTCGAATTCTAAAAAGCTAGCATCCAAGACTTGCTGATGTGAAAATTAAATAAAAGTAATGTTTTCTCCATTTCATCATGATTTACTGATGAACGTGCGCCAAATTCTTATAACCACAGAGTATCAGGCAGGATTTTCTGTTAAAATGCGTAAAATGTCTGTAAGAATAAGTTTGACATGTGTTGTTGAGAATTTATATCGTAGTATTATGCATTTTCTTAAAAAATAAAATCTGGCGAAATACACTTATTTCTTTGATGTATCTCGGTAAATTCTACAGATTATTTATTCGCGGTTTTCACTGAAACAAGATTCAGAAAATAATTGCCTTTATATACCACCAAGTTGATAACCTCACGTTCTTTTTGATGTTTTGGGAAATTTATTTAACCTGCACCTTGAGCAATCAATTTAATAGTACTTCGAGAATTGAAATTTATCACTTTTCATCGGAGTAGAATTACGATGAAAAATGCGTCGGCCTATTTTATAGTAATTGATACACTTACTTTTTTTATTTCATTCTTTATTTGCAGTAGTATACAACTCTTGAAACACAGGTGCGCACATATTAAAAGTGTTTTGAAAGAGTTGTTTGAGAATTGAATTTGTTCTTCCACATTTATCTTCGTGTCTATCAAACTGAAGCTCGGTCGATTTACATATAATATGCCCGTTTATATTTATAATCCTTTTACAACAATGTCGATAAAGAATTTACATTAAGGCATTCCTAAAGAAAACTCCCAGGAGATTTAATCTAATGATTTCGAAGGCTATATCAACTCTCACTTGAACACGAAGAAAAATCAATATACCTAAGTTAATAAAGACATATGCTTATCTTATGATAGAGAATTTTAATCGCGCGCCATTATTTTCATTATAGCCAAAACAACAGTGCCATACCAGAGGCATCTTAAATGCTCTGTAACTCATATTTCAATTATATTTTCATTTTATGTTTAAGATAACATGGTTTGTCTTATACAACAGAAAATATAATCCTGCCGTCAACGTCTTGTATTTCCCATGGATTCGGATTACATTTCATAAATTTTGCTGACAATTTCAAAGGAAATAAGACAAAACAACTCTCTCAAGACATATTAAGATTGTTCTTTGAAGAATTGTTTCAGAATTGAATTTGTTGTTTCAAATAGCAATTAAATATCTCATATTTTCTTGAAAAGATATAGCAGAAAACTTGATTTGCAATCAGCTTCGAAACACAAATAATTATATGTCCTGTACATTACGTGTCAAAATATAAAAAAAAACTACTATGAGTTTAAGATTTAAGTTTTGTAACATAGATGTGAAAATGTTATATAGTTTTAAATGTATTTGAGAATCTTTTCATGATAGATATAATAAGTTAAACATGATTTCCCGCTTGAAGCGATTACACAAGAGTCTCAGTTTCTTTGAAAAATGTAGACATATGTATGGAAAAAAGAAAATACTTCAGCGCTTGTTATACATTTTGAATTTTGCTGCATAATGTGAAGATTGCGCTTAGTTTTATATTATGAAGAGTAAGTAAACCATCGGTAAAAAATCAGATGCCTCCGAATTTTCAGAAATTTTAGCAGCAGGAACTAATACATCAATTTCTTTGAAACGTCAGTGTTTTAGTAATTTAAAGGGTTTGTTGACGGCGGAATATGAGTAGAAAATGTCATTCAATAATTAAGAAAAGCTATCATTTAATGCGGGTATTTACGGGAAGACTTAAAAAAAGTTGTCAATATCGTAAGTGAAAGTGATTACAGTGGAACAAATTAGACTCAAACTTTAAACACTAGAGTCGTCAGTCCGTTCAGATAACCACTTGGGAACCGTAAGCTCTAATACTATAGCTAAGATTTATATGCATCATACCTTGATTTAATTTGAACTGTTGGACGAAAAATACCAAAGCATTTTTATAACTAACGCAGATATTCATTATTCGTGGTATTATAACTAAATATTGCTTACTCTTCTATATCGTCATTCAAAATTTGTTAGTTTTTAATCTAAAAGAAGAACAAAATATAATGTTCATCGTAAATTCTCCCATACGACATGGTTTGTTGTTAAACATGGAACGCAGTCTCAGCAGTAATTATTTCTCTTTTATGAAGGACATTTTGTTGCAGAATTTGTTACAGAAAAATATCAAGTGTAATCGGTTTATAACGATATTTCATTGCTTAGTCGGTGTAAATTAAAGATTCATGTTTCATTCGCTGTTTGCCGCCAGCGTTGGGTCTCAATCTTTATTTATTTATTTATTTATTTTTTTTTTGCTTTCAGTAAACATTATGCGTATTATGGTCAAATGTGGACAGATGAGTATGAAATAAACTAAATAAATTAAAAGCAATCTGCAGTTTTTTTTTCTATGAAAAATAAATTATATAAGATATCTGAAACTAAATAATGGACAGTAATATTTTATATAAAATTGATAATAATAAAAATAAATATTATAAGATATATACGATTTACAATAAGTAGGCGACCAATAACATAGTTTATTGGATAAAAAAAACATAATACACATTTTGGACCAGGTATTAGACACTAACAATAATAAAAGTTTATTATTGTTGTTGTAGCTTTTATTATTATTATTATTATTATTATTAGTAGTAGTAGTAGTAGTAGTAGTAGTAGTAGTAGTAGTTGAGGTTGAAATATTAGTGCCATTATATTACCATTTGTATTAACAATGATAATAAAATAATCACAAAAAAGAGAAGAGTTAGATTAATGCGTGTAGTAACGCAATTTGATTCATAGTTAAAGAGACAATGGTGAGGTTAGTAATCGATTATCATTAATTTTTCGCATTTAGTAGGTTTGCAATTATATGTATTCTTGTTCAACACCTAATAATTACAAGCCAGTGCGTCAATTTTTTCTAGTTGCATCATTTATTTTGTCTTTTATTAAACTTTAGCATGCGTATATATACATCTGAAATATATAAAATGTTCTCAAAGGTGTTAATTTAATGGGCACGCATGTTATCTTGGACTGTTACTATTAAACACATCGTTAATTTTTTCAACTAGATTTTTAATGATTGAAAACGTTGCAAGGTATTAGTTATATTGTTAAATAATCTAATGCTCGCCCCTTTTACTTTTTAATGTCTGTAATAACTGATGTTTATCAAACGTCGAGAGTTTCGTACATATTTCCATGATTCCAATGCAAGTATAAATATTGCTATTAAGGTCACCCTGTAATTGAGAAAGATCACGAACTGAGATATCGATAGGATGTAGGCAGAGCACATCCTTTAAATCACGAGGTTGACATGAGGTAATCGCTACCGAGTGTGTACAGTCGTACATCTCACGCCCCCACCAGCTAATTTAGATTCAACCTAACGGAATGTATACAACATTCTGCAAACATTAGAAGTTAATCAAAATTAGGAATACATTACATCGGAGCAACGTGAATATATTAATCAATAACAACGCTTGCATTCGGATATAAAACGAGAAAAGGAATTTCCAAAAAGAATAGTGGGATTATTTGGGGTTACTTAGATTTAAGCTATTATAACATAAGTTATTTACGAAGAATGTTTTAACATATTTAAGATTAGATAAAGAAACACCATATAAGAAGATGTTCTGTGTAAACAAAGTTATAAACACTGAGAATACTTCTATGAAATTGCGATAAATTATAAAACATTTATCCGGATATGTTGAGTTATATATAATTAAACCAAGTTTATATTGCGATGCTTTAATCAATCAGCTCCTATATAATAAAATAACTGCAGGAATCCCCACATCTAGGCTAATAGCCACTATCTTATGTAGTTTTCCACCACCATTTAATACACATTGTAATAACAAAATGGTGTATAACCTTTTTACAAGAAACACCATCACAACCGCAAAATATTTAGAGGAAGGAGTCCCTATTTTCCTCTAAATATTTAGTCCTCCCACTACTACCAGTTGTAACCAGAACAAATTCTACATTTTCCACAAACAAACTGTGATTACACTGATCGTTACTGGTCTATGGATGCATAGAGCTAGCATAATCTTTTCAATTGCCGATTCGTAAATAATATAGGCACCATTGCCAAAGTCCGTTCATTCTTATCGGCTGAAACCTAACAGTTCTTATGTTCCATAATTCAATTATTGGCTTTAAAATCATACGCTCCTGAACATTAAAATATGTCATAATAAAGAGCCATATTATTTCTTGCGCCATCAATTTCATTTTATGCATAGATCACTTCAGAGCTCCCAAATATGTGCATCTTTGATATTAATATTTCTCCTTAAAAATTAAAAAAGAAAAAAAAATTAACAAAATACGTAAGTGTCTTTGTCTACTGCTTTATTACGACGGCGATCATGACTTTTTCGTCCAAACATAAACAAGCTAACAGTTTCTCGAATTTTCTTATGACGACGACGGCGACGCATACGATGACTTCTTCGTCAAAACATAAAGAAACCTGCAATTTCTCGGATGTCCTTTAAAATATTAAAATGCTACGTGTACATTGGTAATTTTACTAACCATCATTTACATTTTGTGTCTTTTGTGTTCAGTATTATAAAAAAAAATATAAAACAAAATGAAATTAAACACGTTAGGTGTATATGGAATATTTTCAAGCAGTCGCATTGCATAGATATTCATGTATTGACAAGTTTAGCTTTAAAATATTTTCCTCTTTTATCTAAACAAAACAAAAACAAAATACAAACAAAACACGAAACAAAATTAGGAAAGCGTATCTGTTAATTATTTTATAACAATGACGACGACGACGACGAGGCCAAGACATAAACAAACTTAGTGTTTCTCGAATTTTTCTCACATTAAAGACATTCCGTGCACATTGATAATATTTTTAACCGTCGCGTTACATTATACATTGAATAGTTTAGCTTTCAAATATTTGCTTCTCTTATATTATTTGTCCTACAAAATACAATGGAGAAAATGCAGTTTTTATTATTATGCCAAAAAATATAATGCACTAGAGTTTGATATTGCTACATAGATGATGTTAACTCGTGATTAAATTGCAAAAGTTCAATCCTAAATAGTTGAATTTTCTTTTAATCAATTTGCTGAACAAAAATAATAAAAAAAACAAAGATAGAAGTTTATTGAACTTATTTCTGCAGCATATTTCTATTAAGAATATTCCGTATTTGTTTTTTCGGAACAAATCATATAAATAAAGACGCTATTATTTGGAAGCTATACACTTTATTATATAAATATATATAAAATGCGTCGGTACTTTGCTATGGTACATACATTTTCCCCCACGAGCGCACGTGATCGCTATTTTACAGGGCCGGCAGGGTTTTAAATATAATGGGGGGGTATCTCTCGACAGCTCTTTCAGCTATCATCTCATCAGGAGAAAATCGATAGCGTAAAAATAATAATACTAAGTCGAAAGTAAAGAGTTCTGATGGGGAAATATTGAACGTGCCAAACATTACGGGGACACTAAAATAAAGTTTATTAACGTGTAAAAAACGATTAAAATAATGGCACAACGAGGGGGAAAAACGGGAGAAAAGATTCACAGTTTCCCAAAGGGAAAGATCAGGGAAATATTCATCAAAAATGTTTATCCTGTTGACCTTATTGATGACTGTATTTTCAAAAAGGTTGCGGATTTTAAATCCCCTAAAATGTTTGGACCTTTGAAATGCCCGGTTTATTTAAAATTACCGTGGATTGGGGAAAAGAGAAATAGACATTCCAAACATATACGCAGAAGTATTTATGCCTGCTTTTATTCTGTGCCCTTGCTTTTGGTATATACTACGAAACCTGCATTTCTTTCTTTTCGCAAGGATAGTTTGCCTTACATCGAAAACAGCAATATTAAAAATATTAAAATGCCAGGCCGATGCTGGTTATGTTGGGCGAACATCCTTGCATCGTTTGACTCGTGATAGCCAGCATGTTCCATCGAAGATCAGACAAGGGAGGAGGGGGTCTGGTAGTCTCTCTCCTTCTGCAGCCTTGAACTCTTGGCCAGCATTTGGTTGACAACCCGTGTTGTGCTTATAGTTATAAAATTGAATGGTTCGAGGTGCTACATAGAGCGGACTCCAGAAATCATTCAAAGATTTTGGAGTCTGTCTAAATTGCGTTGAACTGGTAATCTTTTCTCCCGTTTTCCCCCCTTTACTTTCGACTTAATATTATTATTTTTACGCTATCGATTTTCTCCTGATGAGATTATAGCTGAAAGAGTTGTCGAGAGATTTCCGCCCATTATATTTAAAACTCTGTTTAAATTCTTTACCTCTAAAAATGTATTTACATACATAAATAAATATATATATATATATGTATATGTATACAAATATATATATGCGTGTGTGTGAGTGTAAACGTGATTATATATATATATATGCATATATATATATATATATATATATATATATATATATATATATATATATATATATATATATATATATATATAGGAGTAAATCATCGACGGATATGTATCTAAACATTCAACGTGAAATACTTATCATTTCGTAGACTGAATATTCCAGAAATATGAAACGCATATGTTTTTTTTATATAATAATAATAATAATAATAATAATAATAATAATAATAATAATAATAATAATAATAATAATAATAAATATCTGAAGGAAAAAAAAGCAAAGCAAACATTAGTCCTCTAAGAAAATGTATAATAAGTAATAGAAATAATAAAAAGAGCATTTGCTGTTTTGATGCTGCAATTTATTTTCTAGGTCTTAGTTAGTGGAGGAGAAATTCTTCATATCTGATAAATTTTAATTTTATTTTACTAACCACAGTATCCCTTATGCGGGAAATGGTTTCCTTTACATTAAAAAGCGAGCTTCTGTTCATGTATACCCTGAAGGCAAGTGCACAATAAAATGTAGTAGAAATTCGAGTTCTTTTAATATTATTGGAATTTTTCCTTTTTTGCTTGTACACATTTTTGTGAATTTGTCCATGGATTTCTGCGTTTGGATTATTATGGACCATCCTTTTCCAATTACGGGTTTTTTTTGGATTTTACTTGTGCAAATGGAAATTCAAACATGAGTCCAATGCAAGTATAAATATTGCTAGTAAAGTCACATTGTAATTGACTAAGATCACGAAGAGAGATATTGACAGGATGCAGGCAGAGCACATCTTTAAATCACGAGGTTGACATGAGGTAATCGCTACCGAGTGTGTACAGTCATACATCTCACGCCCCCACAACTAATTTAGATTCAACCTAACGGAATGTATACATCATTCTGCACCCATTCGGCGTTAATAAATTAATCAAAATTGGGAATACAATACACAGGGTTAACTTGAATGTATGAATCAATAACAATGCTTGTATTAGTATATAAAACGAGAAAAGGAATTTCCAAAAAACTGGGAGTATTTGGGGTTACTTAGATTTAAGCTAGTATAGCATAAGTTATTTACGAAGAATTTGAAGAGTTGAATCATATTGTGTCGAATAAATTCTCCCCATAAATTCACGTTCATATTAAAGTGAAAGCCCCCCCCAAATGTCGGAACTTTAGACAATTCTCGACACAAATTTGGCATACCTCTGACTCTTCCTTCTATATTGCACGTGGCACTCTTTCGAAAATAGATAAATAGATAAATTACAAAACATAAGGACGTTACTTGTTATCGTGTCTAAAGAAGGCAAACATCCTGCTCACGCGATTAAGTGTCTTTTTAAAAACATTTATACACTTTTTTATTGGTATTTAAATAACTGTTTAAGCTGTTTTGTCAGTGCACTAGAAGGAATCCAGTTGATTACAACCCTCTCTGCATGTCCTTTACATTGCAATAGTACAACCCTGAATTCGACAGCGCAATACTACACCGTTCTATACTGTAAAACTGAAACGAAGCTGTTCTGTTTTAAGAAGGTGCCATTTTCTCCTGATGCATATTTCTATCGATTATTTGCTTAAAAAACTAAAGTAATTACGTATTTACTTTTTTAATATCCAATTTTGCTGTTTCGGATTATTTTACTAAAGTAAGTAAAGCTTCATTATTTTGCAAAACTGTTTTTGCTTCTTTGTTTCTCGATTTTTCGTCGATATTATTTAATAAGCGTGTTTAGCGGAAAAGCCAACAAAGGATTACCCGAAAAAATTAATATGCAAGAAATAAATGTTACCGTAGTCAATAAAAGTTCAGTTCATTTTTTATTAAATAGTTTTTAATGCTCTTTACTTGAAATAATTTCAGCAAACTGAAATTAAAACGAAATTTGAAGCGAAAACTACTTAAATAATTTTTTATATAAACTACACATGCCATAATCGAATATTCCTCAAGCACAAAATAACGGAAAACATTAAAATATGCCTATAAATATCTCTTCCGTTGATGGAACTCCCTTAAATTGGTAACACAAATTGTTCAGGTGCCCCTCCTACAAATTGAAAACAGAGCTCTCCATTTCAAATTAGATGTCATTTTAATTTTTTTTAAACCGGTTCGTGAATTAAAAAAAACACAATTTTTTTTACAAACTACTTAAAACTACAAACCAATGAACTTTTCCACCATAAAAGTAACTTTTTATAGACTATGGTAACATTTATTTCTTGTATATTTATATTATAATATATATAACATTTTCTCTTTGTAAGGAAACATCATTTTGTTGGTCACTCTTGGCTAAGAATGGAAATAATGTTGATATAAAAAAATATAGTTTCGCGAAAATTATCATTACTTTCACCATATATTGCTTCAGGTAATTTTTTTAGTATAAAATCCTATCTCTTTACACCCCCTCCATTTCATAAACTATCATACTTTCATCAATCACAGTCCATTTTCTGTAGGCTGCTTTTGAACCCAGTCAACGACTTGTACTTCTGATAGTACATATATATATATATATATATATATATATATATATATATATATGCCAATCCTTATTTAAATAACTCAATGTAATTACAAAGCAATATATACCGAATATATATAATTAATGATGCTGACAATCTTATAATTTATTCCTTTAATTTAATTGGTTTTAACAATTCGGGACAATATCTGTTTGGTTGCGCAAAATCAATCACTTAATTATTATATCAATATGTTTATCTATTATGCCCTCAACTCACCAGAACAAATAGCAACTATCGATCCGTCAAAAGGAAATTAAGTGTGATTTCACATGATTAAAATCCGAAAATTGGAAGAGAGGCTGCTTATTCTTTTAATATGGTTCCATGACGTCATTCGTATTTTTTCACATACACACACACATGCGCGCACACACACACACACACACACATATATATGTGTGTGTATATATCTATGAATGTTAAACAGAAATTTGTGCATGTGTGAACCCGTTCCCTATAAACTCGAAAACAGCCAGTTTGTTTAATATGAAATCTCACAGGAAGGTAATTCATGTGCCTGGCAGTGTTCTTAAATAAGGTGTGTATATGTTTGGTGTTGATTATTATTGATAATACACAATCAACAACATCCGAGAAAAGATTGAACAGATCATTTAAACCTAAGTTAACGCCGTATACAGCCTAATATCATAAGTACATTTCAGAAACTTTGGTACCACACCAGCCCACAAGACCCGACACATAAAATCAAAACAAGGTTTTATTGATATGAGATGAATTATTCTGTGTAAAACACAATTTCACTATGACATTGAATTTTAAGTTAACTGAAATGCATTTATCGAAAAACCAGGAACACCATACATATCAAATCAGCCGTAGGTTTTTTGATACAGAATGAACGAGATGAGAGGACAATTGAAGCATGATACTTGAATATTGCATGTTAATTTTCTTTTTCAATAATCTATATATCTAAAAGTGTCTGTGTATCTGCGTGTGTATCTCTGTGTTTATATCTGTGCCTGTCTCGCTGTGGGTATGTAGGTGTGTTTGTGTACAATTCCCTACGCAATAACTCTGTCAATTTTAAATCTACAGACCGGAAATCTATATACAGGGTACTGAGATTTAGGAAAATCTTCGTGATCGGTGTTCGGTCAAAAAATTTGGCTGTTACAGATACAAGTATCTGACCTTTGAGAACTCTACCAAACTCCTCCAACATGTTTAGGTATAAACACTTGAAATTTTCTATAGAGGTTCCGTCAACATGGATCTAATAACTTGATTTGAGCCCAAAACAATAAAAGTTAAGGGGTCATAATAAGGGTCAAAGATTTAAAAACATTACCTCCGCGGTCTCTACCAAATTGCTCAGACATTTTCTGGTCTAAACATTTGAAATTTGACATAAAGGGTATGGGAGATAGGGCAAGCTTTTTAATCGATTTGGGTCGAAAATATTTAGTTACGAATATGTAAACCTGTGTGCGTATGTATGTTTGCATGTCTGCCTAAATCTTTCGACAGAGGCGACGGATTTTACCCATATCACCATCGTTTTGAAGTTCGACCTTTCAGACGAAAAATTGGCTAAAATCATGAATATCTTCACTTTAAACTGGGCACACTTCTACGGGGGGCACTTCACTTTTTCGCGGATATTTTTTAAAGTCATCCTCTCCTTTCGATTGTCTAGCCTCAATTTAAACATAAGTCACTTTCGGTTTGGCGGTGGTTATAACCGCAAATACGTCAGGGTTTTTTTTTTCTATTTCTTTTCCTCCTTCGTGGTACGGGTTCGAGCCAGCCTTTCTACTACCACTTTTTTTGCTCAACATACATATCCAAACATCCGGGCAACACCGGGCTTTAATGCTAGTTAGTTATAAATCAATTAAATAAAATTAACAGTAGGAATTTTCAAATAAAATGCACACTAAAATGTAACTGCTAGATATGTGTCAACTTCCACCCTACGCACGGCGATGGGGCTATCAATAGAGCAGTAAATCAATCGACTTAATTGAAAAAAAAGGTGACCAAATCGATCTCGAATAAATATAGGAGTGTAAAAATGCGGAAGTTTCATGTAATTGAGAGCAAATAATTAATAAAACATGTTGAAACAGTTTGAAAAAGAGTTAAAACATATTTAATTTGAAAAGGAAACATTAAATTATTGGATAGTCCTTAATCCGTGGAGCTTCGAAGAAATTCTTTCCTTCTCATAAGAGGTAGGAATTAGCAAAATGCGGGATCGAATTTTGCTTGCAAAAGTATTTGAGGAAACTGCAAGTAAATCAAAGATCTTACTTGATAACAAAAAGTGATGCAGAGGGAATAGGGTGACGAAAAAGATGATTTCACGTGCATGGATAGTCTTGTGAAAGCTAAAGTATCCAATGACGGTAAAAACAAAAATGTGTAAATCCAAGAAAATTTGTAAAATTTCCATTCTCACAAATAAAATCCAAGGAAATCGCGTAATTGGAATATGGTCATAAATAATCCAAAAAACCGAAATCCGTGGATTAATTAACAAATAGGTACAAGGAAAAGAGGAAAGAATTCCAATAATATTATTAAAAGAAAAAGAACATATGCGTTAAACTCGATTGTCGAGACAAGATGTAATCAAGATATATATATATATATATATATATATATATATATATATATATATATATATATGCGTGTATGTGTGTATGTATCTATAAAGTGAAATTGGCTGTCTGTATCAGTGTGCGCACATTTCCCTACCAAACTTCTTTGTCAGTTTGAATTTTCGTTCTACAGATTCTAAATTTGACAAAAGGGGTATTTTGAATGTGAAAAAAATTAAGTGTTTTTTCCCTGGAAAATTGCCTATCAAAGTTCAACGATTTTACCTTTGAAAAGCATACCAACATTTTTGGCGAAATTTGATACTTAAGACTTGAAACTTTTTAATTTGATTTGAACGCAAAACAATAAATATAAAGGGCTGAATATTCGGGTAACCCATTTTTTAAAAAATTGACGTCGACTGTCTCTACCAAATTACTCAGACAAATTTTAGTCTAAACATTTGAAATTTTACATAAAGTGTATTCAGAAATAAGCGAAGCGTTTTATTCGATTTTAGGTCGAAAATTTGGCCGGCAAGTGGTTCGAGGTTTCCAGCAAATTATTCATCCAATTTTTAGCCTAAACATTTGACATTGTACACATAGCGTATTCAAAAATGCAGCAAGTTTTTTCATCTGTCTTGGAGAAAATTTTAGCTGGCAATTGGTCAAAGTTGAAACAGATAACCTTTGCAGACTCTGGCAAATTCATCAGCCGATATTTGGTCCAAACACTTTAAATGTAAGAATAAGGCAACCTGGACATGAGTCAACCATTTTAATGTACATATACACATGCACATAAAGTTATGAACCGTATATAGAACCCGAGCAAAGGCAGGCTGAACTGCTAGTGTATATATATATATATATATATATATATATATATATATATATATATATATATATATATATACATATATATATATATATATATATATATATATATATAAGTTAGCAATAAATATATTATAACAGCTTTATCACACGATCTATCAATTAAATAAGAAAGTGAAGGTAAGTTCGCTCCCTGCATTAGTAAAAAAAAAAAAACAATGTTTTATAATTCTAGTGTATTTCAATTTTATTTTACGTCGAATGTTAAGCTATTTTGGAGTATCTTTTAAGAATAATGTTTTAGATTGTTTTAGAAACGATTATAATACTGAAGAAATACATTGTATGATAAACCTGTTATGATATATCGTTGTTTAAATTATTGAAAATTATAATATATCGGCTCGATTAGTAATACAAATAATCATTTAGCCTAATTAACAGGGTTAATTAATATTGACCTTTGTTTTACTAGTATATTATGATTACGGGATTTAGTCAGCAAATGTTGGTTATTATATATATATATATATATATATATATATATATATATATATGCATATATATATATAACTATATATTTTCGTTTTTAATATCAAAATGTCTGCCAAGATATAGCCTTTTTTTCATAAAAAAAACAATGTAACTCTTATACTGTATATCTCCCACCATACTTATTTCATGTGTAAATGTTTCTTTTAAATTGGCGGCTATACAATTTTCTTTAAATATACAGAATAATAGGAAAATGTAAATCGCATGAACTTCTGCAATGTCGGATTTAATTTGTCGATATTGCAAAGAATTTATAAGAATCTGATGTTATGAAATTAAGAGTTTGATATGCTTGAACGTTTAAAATAAGTTAAACAAGAAAATGCACCCTGTCTCATTTTTTTAGCTTTATATTTATTTAATCTTTAACAAAGAAAAAGAATGTGTGGGAGACAAAAATAGAAGTGACTACTTCTTTTCATTTTTTAATGAGAATAGAAAAAAATTCTAAACAAATGACGAATTAACTTTGCTCAGGTATTTCCTCAGTTATCTCCGAAAGATTAATGTATAGGATACTTTTAAAGAAATCGACACGCGATTAGATAATTACATTATAATTTTTCTTTTATATAGAAAACAATCGATTTTCGTAAAACCATATATATATATATATATATATATATATATATATATATATATATATATATACCCACACACATATTTTATTTTATTTGATTTTGTTTGTTCTTCCTTATAAAACCAATTTGGAATTTTTACTTTAATTAAAAATTATCAATCATCTTACTTAACATTTAAATAGATCCACGATATATATACCTATTGAGCTTATTATATATGCACATTACAGCGAGCATTGTTTTCTTTTCTTTTATTTTAATTGTAATTATGAATGTACTAATACATTAAAATATACTCTGCTCTGTAGACTCTTGTTCTAATCCCCTAAGTGTATATATGTAAATATATATATATATATATATATATATATATATATATATATATATATATTGCGTTCTTGGAAGTTTTTTAATCTTTAAAAATTTTTACAAAACAACTTATGTAATGTTATATGTTTTATCATTCATTATAAACCTATTTAGTCAGTAAGTCATCTAATCACCTGCAACAAATGCATCTACTTTATCTCTAGAATTTACTATAGTACTAATGTTTATTTAAGAGATCATCAGTTGTTTACTATAAAACACTGTTTCAGGAATTTAAAAACAAAGCCGTATATCAAATCATGGCTCCCCAGCACTGTTTATGAAACACTACCTCCCTTAATCTAAGATATAAAAAATGGTGCATATATAATCTAGTTTCCCATTCTTAATAAAGTTGGCTAGACTATTCATGTTATAAAATGAATTTCATTTTTCAAATACAAAATGAATATACTTTTTTAAAGTTTAACTATGTGGGTATGCCTTTGCAAAGATTCTAACAAACATTTTTGTCATATTTTTGTCTTCGTTTACTGAGTTGCATCTTGATATATACGGAATTGCTCGTTTAGAACAAATTCGATTCATGTTTTACCTGCTGAGGTAAACAAAGTGATAATTAACGCGACTTAATTAAGGTGCTTTTTTAGACTATACTAAAATACACATTTAACGTCTTTTCAACGTTATGGTTAGTTTTATATGCGTTAATTCAGTAGTCCATATGGTAACGGATAAATATAGAGAGCAAACTATTTCAGTTTTAATTTCAGCCGATGGCACAAATGTCATAGTTATTATAAAACGTTTGAAATCACAAATATATATATATATATATATATATATATATAAACATGTATATATATATATATATATATAAACATGTATATATATATATATATATATATATGATACAACAATCAATACAGCATTTGCTCTTTAATAATATATAGGAAATCTGCATATATTAAAATATCATATTTAAAAGTACGTTATACTCGAGCAACACCGATGTTTGTGTACTGCTATATATTGTGTACAATGTGATAATAATAAAAAATGTTATATTATAATAAAAAAATAATAATGATTACAATTACAATAGTAATAATAATGCTAGTAATAATAATAGTAGTAAGAATAGTAAGATTATATTGGTAGCAGTAATACTATAAGTAATCATAGCAGTAGGCATCAATAATAATAACAATAGTAATATTTAATAATAATAATAATAACAATAATAATAATAATAATAATAATAATAATAATAATAATAATAATAATAACTAGCGGGACCTGTGGGAATTCCACAGCAGAATTTTTCATCTGTAATAAATTCTTGGATATGGTAATAATCATGTCAATAATTTTTCATCATTTGTAACTCACCATTTCGCACATCTTACTAAAATAATAGCTTATATATATTGTATAGGCTGATTATTTCATTAGAAACACACACATCAATTAACTCACATGTAATCATTTTTCATTCTCAGATATGTTACTAATTTCGACAATATTTTAAAAATATTTTTAAGCAACATTATCGCTCCTCCTTACTAGAATAATAACTTTGATATATTTGCTAGGATGCTTATTTCATGTCACACGTCAAACAAACAAATCAATTAACATCCATATAATCATTTTTCATAATTCTTGGATATGTTACTAATTTCGACAATCATTTTTCATAATTTGTACCTACATTATCCCCCTTCTTAATAAAATAATAACTTCGATATATTGTTAGGGCTTATTATTTCATTACAAACACACTAATGCATGAACTCACATTTCATCATTTTTCTTAATTCGGGGATATGTTACTAGTTTCGACAATCATTTTTCATAATGTAACCGGGCCTTATAGCTCCCCCTTACTAAAATAATAACTTTGATATATTGTGTGGGTTATTGTTTCATTACAGCACACTAATCAATTAACTCACATTTCATAATTGTTCATAATTCTTGGATATGTTACTAATTTGGGCAATCATTTTTTAACATTTAAACCGACGCCATCGCCCCTCCCTCGGACTAAAATAATACCTTTGGTATATTGTCTCGTCTGGTTATTTCATTGCACACTCATTATTGCATAAACTCACATATTATCATCTTCCATAATTCTTGGAGATGTTACTAATTTTGACAATCATTTTTCATAATTAAAACCATCCTTATCGCCCTCTCTTACTAACATAATATATTTGATATATTGTCTGGACTGATTATTTTTATAAATACATCACTCAATAAACTCGATTTTCATCATTTTTCATAATTTTTGGATATGTTACTAGTTTCGTCCATGATTTTTTTATAATTAAAACCATCTCTATCGACCTTTCTTACTAAAATAATAACTTTGATATATTATCTAGGATGATTATTTTATTACAAAACCGCCAATCAATCAACTGACATTTCATCCTCTTTCGTAATTCTTGGATAGCTTATTAATTTCGACAATAATTTTTCATAATTTTAGCCCTCCTTATTGCCTTTCGCCTTACTTAAATAATAATACTGATGTATTGTCTGGGCTGATTATTTTATTATACATACACATCAATTAACTCACATTTTATCATTTTTCGTTATTCTTGGATATCTTATTAATTTCAACATATTTTTAATAATGTAAACCATCCTCACCACCCTCTCTACCGAAAACATAACTTTCATATATTATCAGCCCCGATTATTTCATATAAAGCACAACTGTTTATCAGTTTACATTTCACAACTTTTCATAATTCTCGGATATATTACTAATTTTGACAATCACTTGTTTGTATTTTTGCTCAAATTTATAACCCCACACTACTAAAATAAAAACTTTGGTATATTTTCTGGGCTGATTATTTCATTTCAAACACAATAATCAATTAACTCACATTTCGTCATTTTTCATAATTCTTGGATATGTTACTAATTTCGACAATAATTTTTCATCATTTAAACCCATGCGCTCCGCAGATTCAACCGACATAAGTCCAGTTCAAATAAACAAAACTATATAGAAGCTAGAAATAATTGTAAGAGACTGATAGAGACGGCTGAGACAGAAAATGCAACGAGGCACAGTAATTAGGAACGCGGAATTTTTGGAAAATCTACAACAGCGTAGTAAATAATGGGCAGCCAAATATCCCCCCCCCTATCAAACAATCATGAGGTGGCTTACACGGCAACTGACAAGGCTAATCTGCTTGCCAGTCGGTTTGCCTCAAACTCCACACTGGACCCGGTACACCACTCCCTCCCTGATTTTCCTTTGCGAACACACGCCACACTAGACGATTTGAAATCACCCCTTCTCAGGTACATGCTATTATACCTAGACACCTCAAAAGCATGTGGACCAGATCTCATCCCGGCTGGGCTATTAAAAAATGCTCTGCCGAGGTTGCCCCAGTTCTCTCCAAACTTTACAATAAATGTCTTAACTAATCTTGTTTTCCCGACTGCTGGAAAACCGCTTCTGTGGTATCAGTCTTCAAGAATTCTGGTAAAAGAACTGACCCACTAAATTATCGCCTCATTAGCCTCCTCTCGCTTTTCGCCAAAATATTTGAGCCCTCAGTTAATCAAGCCCTAGTCCAGCACCTAACATTTGCTAAACTCCTGACTGGCAAACAATATGGATTCAGGCAAGCCCGTTCAACAGCAGATATCTTAACTGTAGTTTCTGAACGTATATACCGTTCATTGGACAAAACAGTGGAGGATAGAGGGGTAGCCCTTGATATATCTAATGCTTGTGACAGGGTATGGCACAATGGTCTTCTAAGGAAAATTAGATCATATGGAATCACTGGAAGAATTCGTAATGTTATTAAATCCTTATTAAGTAAGAGACAACAATATGACATAAATGCGGGAGTACATCTGGGGTCTATGCTTGGACCTCTATTATTCCTGATATTCATAAATGACCTCCCTGATAAAATTGTTTCGGAGATGGGTAGATTTGACGATGACACCACTCTCTATAACAGATATGAGGGGAAAACAAATGAACACATATCCAAGGAAATGGCAGAAACACTAGAGGATGGCCTCCAATCTGTAGTGCAATGCGGACAAAAATGGATGGTCACATTCAATGCTGCAAAGTATAAGCTTGTTTCCTTCAATAACTACACGAAACCTTCTCTACCACTAATAGAAATGGCCAAGAACACATTGCCTGAAATTATTTCTTTTAAACTCCTCGGCCTAACGTTTACAGGGAATATGAACAGGAATAGATACATTGAGAGCATTGCCAAGGCTGCTGCAAGGAAGGTTGGCTATCTCTACCGTGCTAGAAAACTACTTACGCCTGAAAGAATCCTGCACCTCTATAAGGCCAGCATTCGCCCATGTATGGAGTACTGTTGTCACATTTGGGCTGGTGTATCTGCTGTTTGTCTTTCGCTCCTGGACAGAGTTCAAAAGAGAGTCGCCAACCTGATAGGTCCTGAACTGTCATCTAGGTTTCAGCCTCTATCCCATCGACGAGATCTTTCATCCCTCTGCCTGTTCTACAAATACTTTAATGGTGATTGCTCTGACGAACTGCAAACACTTGTACCTCCTCGACGTAACTACCTCCGACAAACTCGACAAACTACTAAGTCTTATCCCTTTACAGTAGAGATCCCTAGGTGCGAAAAAAGCCTTTTTACTCCAATAGTTTCTTCCCCAGTGATGCAGATCTTTGGAACTCCCTTCCCGGATTCTGCTTTCCCAACTGTACTGATATGCGGAAGTTCAAGTGTAATTTGAAAAATACATCTTTCTACTCATCTCCCTTCATAATGTCCCTGCAAATTAAGTCCCTGATAGTAGCCCCCTGCTTCAAAGTGGCACTGTGCCTTGTTTGGGATGAAAACTGAATAAAAAAATAAAAAATGGAAATGAATAATAGTAATAGGTATATAAAAATTTCTTATATAATCACCATTTTTTACAAATCTCATATTGAAATCATTTTAACATTTTTCTCATTCCATTTTCTTAACTTTTACATTGTTTTGTTACCTCGTTGTATATATATTTTCGTGTTCATTATTCCTTGTCATTATCTTCTATCCTTCTTTCTCCACTTTCACATCACTATTGTTTCTCTTCCATCTTTTATTAGTTATTCTTTTAATATGATACCAATTATTTCATAATGGTTTAAATTTTCTTTCTATTACATACACATGTTCAATCGATTTAGCTCTCTATGTTGTACCTATTTTAATTATTTTTTCCATATTATCTTATTACATCATTCTCATTTCATGTCTAATTATTATTAAATCAAGTTTTCTATATTTGCATTTTGTATAATCCTGCCCCTTTTTTTCTTTATTTCCCCGTTTAATTATTTATATTGCCTTGATGATATATACAATGTATATACATTTTCTTCATATTTGATTAAATAATCTTTTTTTTCTTTTTTTATCGTGTTAAGTTTACTTGCCTTAATAGGTTTGGCGTTGTTAATGATTTACTCTTCCATAATATGAATAAATTATATATATATATATATATATATATATATATATATATATATATATATGAAATAAAAATTACAATAAATTTACGAAGAAAACCAAGATGGTAAAACTAAAGTATAATATAACTATTAAAGAATGTCTCATTATAAAGTAATCTTAACCAGATGTAAAAGCTCGATAAAACCAAATAGGAGATAGAGCCGGTAATAAGAGCAAATAGTTAATAAAACATGTTTTAAAAAACTTGGAAAAAGAGTTAAAAACATATTTAATATTAAATGGAAACATTAAATAAGTGGGTAGTCCTTTCTCTGCTAAACTCGTGGAATTATTCACAAATATTTACAAGGAAAGGAGAAAGAATTTCAATAATATTATTAAAATAAAAATAAGATATGCGTTAGACTCGGCTGCCGAGGCAAGGAGTAATAAAGAAAACTGAGCGAAGAAGAAGAACGAAGAAAATCGGAATTTTGGATTATTTCCAATTACGCGATTCCCTTGGATTTTACTTGTGCGAATGGAAATGTAACTTACTTTTTGGGATTTGCATTTTTGGATTTTACCGTCATTGGATACTTTATTTTAACAAGACTATCCATTCACATGAAATCACTTTTTTCTTCACCCTATTCCCTCTGCTTACATTTTGTTATCATTAAGATCTTTGACTTACTTGAAGATTCATCAAATAATTTTGCAAACAAAATCCGATCCCGCATTTTACTAAATCATACCCTCTGATGAGAATGAAAGTATGTATTCGAAACTCCGCGGATTAAGGACTATCCACTTATCAAGTGGTTCCTTTTCAGATTAAATATGTTTTTAACTCTTTTTCAAAATGTTTTATCACTTTTTATTAACTATTTGCTCGTATATATATATGTATATATATATATATATATATATATATATACACGTACATATATATGTGTGTGTGTGCGCGTGTGTGTGTGCGCGCGTGTGTGTGCGCGTGTATATATATATATATATACACGTGATAGTTTTGAGGCAATTATTTATATGTATCCGTTTTTAAAAAAATATGATGTAAATTAATCAAGCAGCTCAAACCATTGCAATCAAAATATACTAACTAAAGAATTTTACAGAAATTTGAAACCTGTAAATGTTTATTCTAGCAGAATTCTTCAAAAAGATATTTCTGAAATGATCTTCCCTAATATGCATTAATATTTTTATTGGTTTGTCTCTAGGGTGTTACAGAATATTATGACTACGCATATTTTGAAGAAAATCAGCAAAAAACCCCACAAAACTATAAGATATGTTCATATGATATGTGTTCTTATACGCTGTAACTTTTACTAAGATTAAACAACCGCATAGTATATATACACTCAGATATACAATGCTACACTGTAGTGTTCCAGTTTCGAATCTCAATAGGTGTATTTACACAGGAGCATCTTGTAGAGCGTAAAACAGGCTTCTATTTCTCTGTCACCCTTTCCTTCAACTTTTACATATATGCACACATGAAGATGATTGCTATTTCCTGTCAAAAGTATGCCTTCTCTTCAGTTAAGTTTTGTGCATATGTGTGCACGTTGTTGACTGTTTAATCTAACTTTAATCTCTACATGAAATTACACATATGTGGCATAAAACTTTCCTTCTTGTAAAAGTGATACCATGATAATATTTTGAATCCGCGAATGTCCTGCTAGGTCACTTTTAGTTTTGCAGATTAGGCCACAAAGAGGACAACTTAGCGTTGCATGACGTGTTGTAAAAGCCTCTTCGTAGGACTTTGTGCCTGTCTTTGATTGCATGTTTTCAGATTATTTACAAACTAGTTTTTAACAAAATGTATCTACCACATACAGTGCACGTCAGTTTCTGTTGTAATTCCTTTTATATTTTCTTCCTGCTTACTCGAAACACGTTTACAACAGCGAGATCTACACGCCGCTATTCAAAGATCTTTAAAATTCCTCTAGTAGTTCTTCCCCACACTAATCGATATTTCGCTTGGGATTCCTGCATCCATGTATATCCATTTCAAGTATTTTTAAGTTGTTTTACTAAGAATCCTTTATTTTTTGTTGTTTTATGTCCTTTTCCCACCTTACCCGCCATAAAACGTTATTTAAGAACTCCATTGCCCTCTATCCTAACAAAGTATCCAGATCAGCGCATCTGATTTTGAATGATTTTCATTTCAACAGTAATATTATTTGATTGTCCAAAAACTAAAGTGTCAGACGTTAGAGTCCTCAAATTAATATTAAGTATTCTCCGAATACAACTTTAGTGAAGCATTACCAATAAATTGAGACGCTTTCTATATGTTGTACCGTCTCTGATCTATATAGTCATGTAGTAGTCACGCATGATTCGTTAACACTTCGTTATTTTCCATGTGACTCCTCGACCTGAATACACACGTTCATCCAGTTTGCAAAAAGCAGAATTGGCTTCGGCTATTTTATAATTTATCTCAACATCAAGCATACAGTTCTTATTCAACCTACTATCGATATATACAAAATTGTTCCTGACATTTAACTTTTTACTACCAACTACGATTGTTGGTTTAACATATGGCATTTGTATAAGAGGAGAATACATAACGTATGTTTTCTTGGGAGTAATGGTAAGCAATGTGAAACAATGGGTGCATCATCGGCTTATAAAAGTTCAAGTGCTGAAGTACATAAGTACTGAAAATTTTTGACTTTGCGTTGGGACGTCTAAGATTAAAATGTTTTCCTGATGTGTGAAACTGAAACTTCACCCATGCATCGCAATTTTTAAAAGTATGCATCTGCATCACAGAAAACTATATGGAAAATAATATTAGTGCGAGTATATCACCTTGCTTCGCGCCGTTTTCAACTGACATTGGACCAGGCAGAGATCCATTAAAGTTCACAGGGTCTTTCATATTATGTTGTAACTGCTGAAGCAACTCCACCAGACGCCTGGTTTCCTAATAATTCTAATGTGTGCCTTACGATTAATGGTATCAAAAGCTTCCGTCAGATCAACAAAAACTTCATATAAAGGCGCTTGCTTCTCCATACAGTTTCCCTTTCGCTGTCGTGCAGAGAATATCATGCCCATTGTGCCGCTGCCAGGTCTAAAACCACATTGATTTTCTGGGATGATAGAGGGGCAAATCAATTTCAGCAAACGGTTTAAAAACATATATAATAAATCCTTTCTCACTAGCTTCAAGCAAGCTCATTCCTCTATAATCACCACACTCAGATGCTGGTTACTTTCCTGTATAGATTTCGATCCATATTTCATCAATCCAATCTTGTGGGATATCATTACCATGCCAGATAGAAAATACGAGTGTATGTACTGCGGTGATATCGCTTTCACATGGAATAGCCATCATTAAACAAGTATCCCATCAAGTCCGGGTGTTTTTCTCTTATTAATCTCTGTTAATGTGCTTTTAAGTTCAACAATGCTGAGATCAGTCATCAACTTATCAACTACCTTCTTTTGACGGAGACGATTAATAACTATATCATTTACTTCAAACGGACTATAAAAAAGACATCGAAAATGTTTTGTCATTTATCCATGATCAACTCAACATTATTTAAAAGGGACGAACCATCTTTGGATTTCAAAGGTACTAATGTTTAAGACAGTGGTCAAGAAGCTTGTCTGATTTTGTAATACATATTGTGTCTGATTGGCAAGCAAAGGAATGTCACCCAGTCGGAGTATTATATATTACATCAGCATTAAGAAATATCTATGAAATGGATCTGCACGAAATAAAATAGCATATTCAAACAGGCGGAAAAGACAGTTAACCTCGTAGTATATAGTTTACTACAAAATTCCAAATTTGCAAGAGATCAGTTTCATTTAAATTTACATTAACAAAATCGTGATTCATTTGTATGAGATATTGCGTCAGTATATCATACAATAAAATATTAGGCGTACAGAAAAACCAATTGGCTTCGTTCGCGGAAGGTTATAAACAACTTATATCATGCAATAAGTAAAAAAAGATACGATTTCGAACAGATTAATTGCAACCAAAGAATTAAACGTAAATGGAAGAGTATCATCGATTTTTCAAAAGAAATAATGCATCCGACAACAAACATCTGTTCCTCTAGATTCACTTCTATTTAGCTAATTAAAAGTTGCTTTAATCATTTAGATAAGACAGTGAATGCTTATATTTAGGCATATTTTTTCAGATAAAAATATACTCATAAAATAAAAAAAAACAAAATGCAGATGACAGATTTAAATACAAAATGTAATAAGATTATTGTTGTAATGTGTTGTTAGTAGACAATTTATCACCGTTTTATATTAAATAATTTATAAGAAATAGCTTGTTTTAAGGAAGGTTAGAATAAGTAGATTAGCTCGTTTTATCTTTCGTGTGGTATTAATGTGCATAAATAAACGAGCTCAGCGTTTTCCAAATCTATGCTATTTATTGCATTTCACCGTCGTTCTCTGGATGCAAGAAATCACTTTGCGGCAATTGCTAAAATAAAGACTAAAATCCACACATTGTATTTAGTACATCCCTTGTAAATTCGAATGTAAACATGTATATAATAAAGTAACAATGGGCACTACCTGATTGTTGACCATTTCGGACTTCACGGGGCTATAGGTGCTTCCCGCTTATCTCGTCATTTTGTTCCGTTGTGTTGGACTTTTCCTTGCACACGACTTAAGCAGTAGTTAAAGGAGAGAAGGAGATTGCGCAACCCTTGCCAAAAAATTACGCGCGCAGCAATCTCAATAAGGCGTTTGTTCCAACATAAAATAAGTACGTTTTTACATAAAAAATACGTTGTACCATAAAATGAATACGTTTTTTTCATAAAAATACGTTGTAACATAAAAGGAATACGTTTCTGCATCAAAAATAGGTTGTGACATAAAAGAAATACGTTTTTACATAAAAAATATGTTGTAACATAAACGGAATAGGTTTTTATATGAAAATACGTTGTAATATAAAAGGAAAAAAGTGTTTACACAAAAATACGTTGAAACATGAAAGGAATGTGGATTTGAGTCTTTACTTTAGCAATTGCCGCAAAGTAATTTTTTGCATCCAGAGAACGATGTTTAAATGCAATAAATAGCATAGATTTGGAAAACGCTGAGCTCATATATTTATGCGCATTAATACCACACGAAAGTTAAAACGAGTTAATCTACTTCTTCTAACCTTCCTTAAGAAAAGCTATTGCGTATAAATTATTCAATATAAAACGTTGATAAATTGTCTACTAACTACACATTACAACAATAATCTTATTACATTTTCTATTTCAATCTGTCATCTGCATTTTGTTTTTTTTTATTTTATGAATATATATTGTCTGAAAAAAACTATGCCTGAATATAAGCATTCACTTACTTATCGAAATGATTAAAGTAACTTTTAATTAGCTAAATAGAAGAGAATCAAGAGAAACATATGTTTGTTGTCTGATGCAATATTTCGTTGGAAAAATCGTTGATACTCTTACAATTACGTTTAATTCGTTGTTGGCAACATATCTGTTCGAAATCGTATCTTTTTTTATCTATTTCATGATATATGTTGTGTATAACCTTCAGCGAACGAAGTAAATTGATTTTTTTTGTACGCCAAATTTTTTATTGTATGATATACAGACGCAATATCTGATACAAAAGCATCCGGATTTTGTTACTGTAAAGATAAAGGAAACTGATCTCTTGAAAATTTGGAATTTTGTAGATAATGATATACTACCAGGTTGCTTGTCGTTTCCTCTCGTTTAAATATGCTATTTTATTTCGTGCAGATTACATATTTATTATTATAGAGACAATTCTCTAAAGATTATTATATTGTACATGATATTGGCTAGTGAGATCCAAAATAAATATGTGAACATGACTTAGGTGTCAGCAACATGCCTCGAAACGAAAATGTATAACTCTACACCCTCCATCCCTTAGTCTCTGAGCAACCCTCATATATATATATATATATACATATATATATATATATATATATATATATATATATATATATATATATATATATATATATACATACATACAAAAAATAACTTGTCATCCCTGTTTTTAAAGGATAAAACCACCCAATCCTCGAAGACAGGAAATCAAGTTGGTATATATATATATATATATATATATATATATATATATATATATATATATATATATATATATATATATATATATATATATATAGTAATTTATAAAATATATATGGCGACTAAGCTACACTGAATATTCGGCGTTTCACCCACTCTAGGATTCGTCAGGCTTATGCGCGAATCCTGCGGTTATTTCTCGTTTTTATATGACCCTCTTCTGTTGAGGATTTTAGTTCGCCAATCAGCTTTCTAGTATCCACTGCGCCCCTTCATATGAGCCAATGGGCATGCATTTTATCGAACAAAGAAAGGCTCTGTTTTAGAACTAATATATATATATATATAAGTTTAGTAGTTATATTTAAATTCTAAAGCAAAACAACATATAGACACATATATTCGAATTAAGAATTTAGTGTTTGGTAAAAGGAATATATAGAAGTGTTATGTTTATATTATGTTGGCATTAAATCTACCAAAACACAGTCAACGCACCAAGGAATACGGCGGCCCCGTATACCTTTCGGAAAATCAATAAGGAGCAACCATGCTTTTTTTGTTAAATGGGACTGCTGCCTTCTCCCCTGGACCAATATTCAGCCTACCTGGATTTCTAACCCCGGAGGACATTGTACTTCTTCCGATAACGGACTCCCAAGGTTGTATAAAATTCCCTTATCCTATAATTATTTTCATATAATTATCATTCACCACTTAAAAGACTATTTTCAATATTTGTGCTGAAAAGAAAAATAAGTGTCTATTCACAGCTGAACATTTTTCTAACCGCCTTTCATTTCCTCTGATGATGTGAGCCTTTATTGAAAATCCATGGATTAATGAAATCAACATAACCCCTTCTATATGTTCCTTTTGTCAAATAATAAATTTTTAATTCGAATATATGTGTCTATATCTTGTTTTTTTTTTTCAGAATTTCAATATAACAACTAACTTATATATTGCTCTAGGCTTAAATGTTGAGTTTCTTCTTTTTGGCTATGATCGCCCTGAAATATTATTTCAAGAATTATCTATCAGGATCTTTCATCTAATTTTTAATCAGTGTATTATCTCGATTATATATATATATATATATATATATATATATATATATATATATATGTATGTATACTCATATATGTATGCCTGCCTGATTATATATATATATATATATATATGTATATTCCTGCTTGATTATATATATATATATGTATATATATATATATAAATTCACCTGTCATTCCTATTTTTTAAGATGCAGTCGCCAGATGGTCGAGGACATAAGGCACGAAAGCAAGCAAGAGAGGTCCAGAGTGTTTGTATTACAAAGATGATGGGTGTAATAAACCAAAAACTAATGTAAAATACGAATATATTTTAATAACAGGATCAGCTACTTTTAAATAATACTTTTTGTATCTTTAAGAGTTAGATAGGCGCTTGCTGTAAAAAGATAATGTTTACATGTTTTTTATGCTATATAGAAAAATGTAATTTAATGAAAACTACGGATGACTGTTTCCTATCTATATATAATAATACTATCACCCTAGTACGTATACACACATTCACACGCGTATATATATGCAGGCATTTACACATACACACGCTTATATATATATGTGTATATATATGTATGTATATATATATGTATGTGTGTGTATGTACATGGTGTTAATTTAAACGGTGCTAAATACGTGAATAGATTTTAATAGAAATACAAATATGCTTATAGTTAGAAATCTATAAAAAATCATGTCTGTTTTATATATTATCTCAATTAACTTAGTGATATATAAGATTTTTTTATATTACGTCATGTATATTTTAGATTAGATATGTGCATACACACACACACATATATATATATATATAATATATTATATATTTATGTGTGTAAGCATATTTATCTATCTATCTATCTATCTATCCATCTATCTCTCTATTCTCTGTCTGACTGTCTGTCTTTATATATATATATATATATATATATATATATATATATATATATATATATATATACATATATATATATATGATGGTTTTACCTAAATTTATTGTTCCTATATTTATTACACGGAAATAAACCAGAGATAATTGTTAATAGCGTCATTGTGATGCTTACTGAGTTTCTGTATACATGAGTTGAAAGTTTAATCTCTCTGTTGCAGATATTGAACGGGCGAAATTATCAAAATACAACCCCTTTCCTATACATTGCGTCCAAGCATTGGTGCGTCATTGAATTGCTGGCAGAATTGCATTGATAATGGTGGTAACTATGATATAAAATACATTCTGAATCGCAAAAGATAACTCGTTTTGATAGTGCCCCTCTACCCCACCTAAAACTTTAACTGTTTGAGGTAAAAATAAAGGCTTAAGTGTTAAATTAAGTGCAGATATCAGATTTCAGGTTAAAATTTCAAGATTTCGACGCAATACATTTAAGGAATGTTGGAGACTAAATCTGCTGAAACAATATAAGAATGCCACACAAGAGGATATCATTTTCGTATGCCAAATAGAGCATCTAAAGCCCATTCACAGCCATCGTTCATCTCTTGCAAAATTGCATTTAGAATAGTGGTTACTACGTAGAAAACAATTCTGGAGAGCTAAAGGTGACTCCCTTTTATGGAACGGCTCTTCTGTTGTAACACCCCCCACCCACAATCATGTGTGTTTGTATATGTGTGTACAAAGAAAATGAACAAGAAATGGAAAAAAAAACTAAATTACCCTAATCTGAGTTAATGGACTATCTTATATCTCAAGTAAAGACAGCTTTTAATAAAATGAAGAAAAAAAGTTATATTTTATTGTTCAGTATCGTACGATTCTAGCGTCTATGGGCCCAGTTAGAGAAGAAAAAAAAAAACAATTACAACTACTCGTTTATTTCCGCGAACATGTATCTCTTTTGACATGTAACCCTGTAAAAATTAACTTTAAATCGTATGTGCATAACTTGCATAAAAAATTAAGAATCTTCGAAGCTATTATTGATAACTGCCCACAGATGTAGTATTTACATCCGGAGGATGCATATGTTTGCTATTCACGTGTGTTATCCGTTAGTAGGCGACTTAAAAATATTATTTACATTTTTCGCTCCCAGAGACCGATAAGAAATAAACACAGATTCTC